>NC_133800.1:17876665-18154165 GCF_043250625.1 Sebastes fasciatus | reverse complement strand
TGTCTCTGCCTGCTAAGCTGTTTGACCTTTCATGATTTAGTTTAGGAAATGTGACATCTGAATAGCTCAAGGCAGATTCTGTCCGGTTCTGAAAAATCCACTTAAATGCCTACTTCGAATCAATTTAACAATCTGTAAATCGTTGAGTATATAACTATTTCCAACTGGTTGTGTGAGGTAAATAAAACAGCTTTCAGGCTCTTTGTTGTGTCCTCGTCATTTATTCCTACCATTATTCAGAAAAAAGTCTTCTTCTTCTGAGCTCCATTTCTTTAACCTTTCAAATACAAAAGAAGAAACCAGACACTCCTCTAAAACATTATGTCAAGATTAAACGCTTCACCAAAACTACTACTCAAATGCACTGCTGTTCCCAGAAACTTCAACAAAGACTGTTGCTGGGTTACGTCTCTGCTAGGGGGAGAAAGAAGACGTCAAACTTTTAAACTGTCGCCAAAAGGAGTTCACTCAGACCCACAGGGAAACAACCTTCGTTGTACTGAAGAAAAGCCGCTTCAGGTCCTTTTTAAAATGTCTCAACAGTCAGAGACAAGTCTTGGCACTTTGCCCGAGTTCATTCAGGGGCAGCGCTACGGGCAACAGAGGACTGTGGAGCTGGCCATTCAATGCTGAGCAAAAGAAATCTGCATGGGTCTGCACGGTCATTAAAAAAACCTTCACTGGTGTATCTGAGTTTGTAGAAACCCCCTCCTCCCCATTATTAGCACTTGCACAACGACTTTTTTTTATTTGAAACCCCAGAGGGAAAATGAATCAGCGTTAGAAGTTTTCTGTTGCAGACATCCTCTGCAGTGCTGCCGACTCTCCCTCCTCTATCTCATCCTCATCCCTCTGTCTGAGCATGGCTCTGCCTGCTGTTGTATTTCTGTTGGCTCTCACTTCCCTCAGTGCTGCATCGGCACCCGACTGTAAGGACCTGGTCAAACCTTTTATGCCAGAGGATCCCAAACTGGTAAGATTTGTCTTATTTATCCCTAAGATGGTTGGTTTTATTTAAAAAGAAATATCAACACAATACATGAATCTGGACTTTTTATGTGAAGGTTTTTGGAAAATGGGTGTATGTGATGGGAGCTGGTGACCCCAAGCCCTACCACAAGGCACTGGAGTCTCTGAAAAGCTCCTGGATCGACTTGTCTGCCACTTCTGACAGTCAAGTCGTGACATTACGTTGGGGAGATCACTGCTTGTAAGTTTGCTGATTTAGTTTATTAAATATGTTGGTGCAGAATCACCCTTGAATAGAGTTTGTGGCACAATATTAGGAAGAAGGTTCACCTTTTCAGGCAGCATGTTAAATTTGAAGCTTGTGAAAACAAAATTGTGTCACAGCATATTCTTGTTTCTCAGTAATCGGTGTATCTTGGGGGAGGTAAATGCTACAGTCTCAGGAATTGCCACCACATTTCGCAGTAAGTCGCACATGAGATGAAGCTTCTTTCCTTAGCAACAGGATTATTAAGAGCATCCACGACAACAGATATTATTATATAAATAATATTGCATAATAATCAATCCCTCTGCTGTTCTTTTAAAGAAAATATATCAGACCACAAAGGACATATTCTACAGACTTGCTCTGACTGCCTGCTGTGGACAGACACCTTTCGAAACGGGGATGTCACCGGTAGATACGTCCTGCAGTTTAGTAAGTTCCTCATCGGTTTAAAACACAGCTGTGGTCAGAGTTACAAATGTGATAACTCCTTTTAAAATCTCCCTTCTCTTTCAGCGAGGACTGGAAAAATAGATCTCGAAGATGTTGAAATTTTCAGGAAACAAGTTGGGTGTCTGAGCTTCCCAGAGGACTTTCACAGCTACGATGGTAAAACAGGTCAGTGAGTCTTCAGTAACTGTAATGACTGTAGCTAAAAAAAACAAAGCCGGACCTGTGAGTCAACACAAGTTGCCACAAGGTGGAGATGTTGTATTATGAAATGCAACATTTAAATATGATTATACATTGTGTTTTTTATACAACAAACTACATGCAGTACAATACATATGGTCAGGAAATGGAAATGCTGCTGAAATTCTCCATGATGCTCAGGGATAATATTTGCTCTCTTCTCTTACAGTTGTATTTTTTTGTTTGTTTTTATGTTTTCCTGTGTTTCAGAGCTCTGCCCCGACGACAAAGAGAGCACAGAGTGAGCAGCAATAAAAAAAAAAGATGAAGAGATACAGCAACATTTGAATTTAGCAGAAATACGTGTAATGTAGTAGTTTTGTTTCTGTGGAATTATCTATGCTATGAATGCCGGTGCAAGTGACTAATGATTTTACATATTTACTTCTAAAAACCTATAACAGATGATGTTATTTGTCTTACAATAATGCAGTTACATCACATGTAATGTTTTTCAGATTAAAACTCTTATTATTATACACTGAATGTTTAAAGTTCCTATGATTCACTCTAAGCAAGAATATGAAACATAAATCTGAAAAGAATGGCAGAATATGGTCTGCGAATGACTCAAACACACCACCCACTGTCCTGCTGGATATGTTTTGTGATTACAAAATAACAAAAAGGCTAATTGGTTATCCAATAAGCTAATTTAAGTCCAGCACTACTAGGCCCTGGACACACTTTTGATCCAACCCAAACCTTTCCTTAGTCAGGATCTAAATACACATGGACTCTGATGTATTGTACTGTGTGTGCAAGTTTGAAAAGTGTCTCAGAAGCAGGATCCTCATGTCCATGTAGTTAAGCCACCAGCCTGCTGTAATGGCTCCCCAGGTCAGTTTGAACACTCTCCATCTTGCAAGACCTGCCGCTGTCTCTCCGCCCGCTGGTTCTTGTACTCTGTGTTACTGCGCTGCTCTCTGCTCGCGCTAGTCGCCTGCATCTGAGCAGTGCCGCCACCTGCTTCTGGCACTGAGAGGAGGCAAAGTAATACAGGACCGGATCCAGACAGCAGCTGAGGCTGCTTACGCACATGGAGAGCAGGTACACCTGGTAGGAGCTGTCGCTGGACTTGTGGGACAGCTGAACATAGTGAACCATCAGGATGATGTTGGTGGGGGTGAAGCAGACCACAAACACCACCAGCACGACCACAGCCATCACCACGGCCCGAGTCTTCCTGGAGCGGTTCTGCACGTTGGCTGCTGCCAGAGCCTGAATGATACGCACATAACAGACAGCGGTGAAGATGAGAGGGATGAAGAAGAAGACGGAGGAGTAGATGGGGAAGAAGTAAAGATAGTAGGCTTGTAGTGTTCCCACATCCTGCACATCATGGCAGGTGGTGATGCCCAGGTCTGGCAAATGCATGGTTTGGCCAGAGATGAGGAGCGGGGTCACTCCTCCGAGGGCCAACAGCCACATGGCGGCGCACACAGCTGAAGCTGTCTGAGGGCTGCGCCACGTCAGTGAGTTCATGGGGTACACCACGGCCAGGAAACGGTCGATACTGATACACGTTATGAGCAGGACAGAGCAGTACATGTTGCAGTAGAAAGCTGCTGTGACAACTCTGCACATGAAGGAGCCATAGATCCAGTTGTTGCCATGGTAATGGTAGGCGATCTTGAAGGGAAGGAGCAGGCCGAACAGCAGGTCAGCGCAGGCCAGGTTCAGCATGTAGATCACCGCCGGTTTTCTGGGACGGACGTGATGCACAAACATCACCACGGCAACGAGGTTGAGGGGCACGCTGACGATGAAGACGAGGGTGTAAACGGTGGGGACGAAGCTCGTTGCCAGGCGACCCTGGAGGAAACCTTTAGCTTCCTCTGAGACAGAATAGTGCTTCTGGGGGGGGCGGTGTGGGCCGTGTCTTTTCACCGGCTCCTGCTCCGACCCCGAGCCAGACTCCCCGTCATCCCGCCAACTGTCTACAGACAGGTCAACGTAGTCTATAGGCTCATCAGTGACGGTTACAAAGTGACCAGAGAAAGTCCGCAGGAAGGGCATGGAGCCTTTAAAGAGTCACAGGGAAACAGAGGATACATCAGTGTTTTTTTCAAGTTATACATTCTTTGTAAATTCATAAATAATATACAGCACTCTTAAAGGGTTAGGTTACCCAATTTACACTTAAGCCTACCTCCAGTGGTATATGGCCATGCAGATGTTTTTCATGTGTATGTGAAAGATCTCAGTTACTCTGGACACTACTACAGTACAGACTTCACTGTGAACAGTTTCTCTCTAGATAAGTCCAGAAATATGTGAGAAACTGTGTCGTTTTTGTAATTTGGGTAACCTCACTCTTTAAAAAACTAATTTCATAACCTCTGACTTTTACAAATATATGATGCAGCACCACCACACATCTTTAACATGATAGGGTTAATACAGTTATAGTATCAATCATCTTATTTAACACTAAGTAAGCTTCCCAGGCAGCAGAGAGATGCCCAGCAGGCTTAGTGTAAACTGGTGACCTGTTCATGTTCTTCCACGACTAATGGTATTGGAAGAAGTATTTAGATACTGTACTTGAATAAGTAGTAATACTACATTGTAGAAATACTTCATCACAAGTAAAAGTCCTGCCTTCAAAATATTACTTATGAAATATCAGCAACATGTACTTAAAGTTAGTCTGCCTAAGCAGTAGGCAGTATATTTTTGGCATCATTGGGTAAAAATTCCTTTATTAACCTTTCAGCATTTTGCAATTCAAGTGTTTTGAGAGAAAAAAAGACTTCTGCACCTACATGATTTTTTTTTCAGATTACCTGTCAGGATATAATGACCGTTTAATAAAAATAACTTTTTTAATCATATTTGCTTCATATATTGTTGGTTAGTCTCGCTATGAATCATATATTACAAGCTCAACATGTTTTGTAGGTACAATCTTAACCTGCAAATAACTATAACTATCAAATAAATGTTAAGGAGTAGATGTATGAAGTAGCATAAAATCAAAATGCTGGTAAAGCCTATACCTCAGCATTGTAGCCTACTTAAATATATTGTGTTTTTACAATTATAATAAATGTTACCACATCTTGCATTTGTAAAACCCAGCAGAGAGTACAGGCCTGTACAAACTACAGTCATATAACATTACACAATAATCAGTTAAGAAGTATTACAGAGTTTTACACAGTTTATTGTTACAAAAGCAACTTACCATTTTGAGGGGCGATTGCTGAGCTCTGGAGAGAAAACAACACCAACAACAACCCTATGTACAGGAGGTGAACCATGGCTTCACTGAATATCCTCCAAATATTTTACACCTAGAAGTGAGTTGAGATCAGTTTGCCTGAAGAGTTACTGAAGTGTGTTTCTGCCAGCATCAAACATGTTATTACAGTGCAGAGAAGATACTCCGCCTCCCCTTCACTGCACATCTCCTCCCCATTACAGAGATATAATGTGGACCAGTGACCTGGAGCCTCAGATGAAAACAACTACTACTTTTGATGAAAAATAAAACATGTTAAGGAAATAATAAGAAATAAAGTAATAGCCTACTAGCCGTATATGGCTGACATATGAGAATAAACAATAAGACATACTGTAAGTAATTTATTATGCACATTGTTCAAACATTAGAAATTACATATATACTGATAATACATATTAAAAATACATCAGTTGTAGCTTTTAAAATGTTTAGATGTTTTATTAATTAAAACATTTTTTTAATTAAAAGGCACTGGTAAACTACAGTATTTGCATAAAGCCAACCAGGCCGGCTCTATTTCTGAACTAATAGACACGTGTTTCAACGTAACAATAACAGTGTGTTTCCTAGCTTTTACATACAAAACATGAATATCATTACAATTTCATTCTTAAAAATATATTACATTTACAATCACCACGTGGAAAAAATACAGAACGGATACATTTAGTTGAACATTTCATTTTGGTGTGATCCATCAAATCATAAATCAGATGAAACTAAACACTGTCCTGCACCATCTGATGTTTTCTGACTACATTAATTATGTTCAACAAACCGTCAGAAGGCACAATCTGTTTCCACTCGCTCCTCCTTGTTCTTTACCTTCTCATTTTCCATAGAATTTTTTGTTTAGGAGGAAGATGAGTAAATTAACGTTGACTTTGGCTTTGTCAAACATCTTCATGACGGCCACGCCTTCGTACTGCAGCTGAAGGAGGTCCTGGACACAGAACACAAATAGATGCAATGAGAAACACACACAAACAAGCTTTTTAACAGACGTTTTCAGTAATTGTTTTACGCACAATTTGTGGCCCCTCTATTCTGTACACACCGTTATTCATAAATGATATGTATATCTAATATTTGTTCATACGTGATAGAACAATACATACAGAGAATTCATTACAACAAATGTGTCCACTACTGTAGTCTTTATCGCCAGATGTTTGCTCTGTTTCTGTGATATTTCCCGCACGGAGTCCGATGAGTGGAAAAGGACATTTAACAATCTGTCATCGCGGTTTAGTGTCGTCTAGTCAGCTGCTTTATTTCATGAGATTCTGACGCACTTGGGAAATGTTTACCTGGAAATGAAGCTGGACTTTTTCCATCTCAACTCCCATAAACTTGGCCTTCACCTCAAAATCTCCAACTTCCTCAGTGGGTGAAATGTCAAACATGACATTTTTGAACCTGAAAGAAAAGAGAGAGAGGCAATAGCATGAAATTAATGACAAAAAGTGACAACACTGCACAAAACCACGATAATGATTTTTACAGTTTCTTGTCCTATTATTGCATAAATACAAAAACAAAATGATAGTGGTATTTGGAGGAACTGACCATAGGACCCATTGTAGTAAATCATTTTAAACATATTTACATTTAAGTCCCTTCCTTTATACATTATATTTTATCATTATATTTATATACTCTGGTGCAGTTTAACAGTTAAACTCAGAAACACAATAAGCAGCTTGGTAATGGTTTTCAGAGTAACAGATGAAGTATGAAGACAGACGTAACCTCACTGAACAATACCTCTAATAATATTTTTCTTTCCACAAAAAAAAAGCTGACAAGGCTAAGTTTTGTATATTAGAAACCAGTTCATAACCAAGTCTCATTACTTTGAACAGGCATCTTTCCTCTTCTTGGAAAAAATCATATTCTGAAGTTGGATGACTGAACTAATGGAAACTACAGATTCTTGTTTGTATAAACCCTTGTATAAAGTCTTCAGCCTTGCTTGCACTGGCTAGAAACTTGCTCTGCCTTACGTATGATATGGTACATAGTTTGTTCTTTTGAGCAATGTAGAAAAGGGACTCATTTGAAACATTGATGTTGGCGGGTCGGCGGGTTATTTGGTTGGTTGGGTTTGGGATAGATTTGATCAAAATGTCTCTACATGTCACAGCCTAACAATAGAAACTTCACTATAGGTGCTGTAAATGTTAGTAAAAATCCAAAATCTGACCAGTGGTAAAGAGTAACATTAAATTCCCAGTCCTTTTTTATAGCTGTCACAGTGTTGAACAGCTCAACTCACTGGTTTGTCTGAAGTCCTTCTATCTCCAGGATGACTCCTTTCTCATGCAGTCTTGCTGCTGTGTACTTCAGAGACTGTGGCTTCCACTTCTTACTGCCCTTATTTTCACCTTTGCTGTCCAGTTTTATAGATCTGCGTGAATTCCTGGACACACGAAACAATACATAAGTTAAAATCACAAAATTGTATCCATCAAACCATCACACAACACAAATAACAGGAAGTAAGATTATTATTTACACAGCGAAAAGAAATATTTTGAAAAACTCTTCACTCACACAAAGTAAAGTAAAAATGTACAACTCACTTCCGGTTGAGGTTATCCAGGCAGGTCTTGATGTAGGTATCATAATAGTTCATCTGGTCCTGGTAGAAGGCCGTCTTTGAGTTGAGTGCTGTCAGTGTCTGCTGGAGCTTCACAAGCTCGGCCTTCCTCCTCTGTCTGTAGCGTCTTTGGTAGCGAATGTCCTGTCGATGCACTTTACACATTCAGAAGCCGAACAGACCCAACAATACATGGAGCATCGGAGGCATGCATCCTACTATGTGAATGAAGAGCTGCTTGTGTACCTTTGATATGTCATTGATGACGTCCTGGTATTTGTTACTGATAGTGACGATGCCAGCCTGCTCCAGGTTACGGAGGTTCCTCAGGATCTTCCTCTTCTTCTGCTCGAGAGGCAGCTGGCTGTCCTCCAGTACTGCCGGGCTGCTCTTCAGGCCTTCTGGTGTCTGAGCGTCCTGGACGGCCCGGCGCTCTACAACCTTAGTATGCTCCGACTCCTTCGGGAGCAAAGTCATATAAGAAGTGCAAAAAAACTGTTAGAACTGTAACTAAAAAAAACAAAAACGTCAGTGCATATATTCATTTGACAAATAGAATTGGCTGTTGAGTACACAGCATGCGTAAAGAAAAACAAGATAGAAGAAAAGATCACCTGTGGGACAGAAGCCGGGGTCTCGAGAATTTCAGGCAAGGTCTCTCCAGGTTGAATCCGAACCACATCCACTATTAGCTTTTTTGTCCTGATACACACAGAATAAGATTATCATTGAGAGCCGGACCTCTTTGTTCAGGTGTAATGTCACCTAAACCGAAACAATATAGTCATCTGATGGTAGAGAAAACTTCACTTTAGAAAGCTTGTTGGGAAAAGTGGCGTTAGTACCCAGACATGTAACATGCCTGTTACCACGGAGTACAGTATTGAATAGTCATACCCCACCTTCAGCTATACTCACTACCATATAACCAGTATTCATATACCAAGCCAATTAACATTTTAATCTCACCTATGTAACATCACCTTCTCTTAACTGCTTTAAGTCCAACAACGTGGCTTGGATCCAATATCGCCATGATATGTACAGTATGTATGACAATTGTATCAATATAGGCCAGGCATATTTTTGCAGAACAGTTTTTCACCATTCCTAGAAATTTCATAAAATAAAATATATAAATATAAATAAATAAAATATTTGCAAAATCCTAACTAGTCTGTCTGTATTCCTACAACTGGTTGCCAAAATCTTGCTGGCGTGGCCTGAACACATTAAGCAATTACAACCAAACTTAGAAAACACATGCATATATCAACTCAGAAATCCTGCATTTACATTTATTTTGCAACTTAAAAAGAAATTGTATATGCCAAAAAATAAGGAGAAGACCAACTCTCCAATAAGGCCTCCAGTAAGAAACCGGTCCAGACGGATACATGTTTATGGGCAAGATAACCCTGACCACTAAACCCCTTCCTTTTTGGACAGGAAACGATAGAAGAGCAGGAAAGACGACAAAGACACGCTGCTGAGTGATAGCCACAAAGAAACACACACTGTGTCAAGAAGGGTTAAGTACAGTGCATCACACAGCATTCATAGCAATCCAAAACTCTATTTTATTAAATGTATATCAAAGACTGGATTATGGCACCCGATTTATAAGTTTTCATACTTTAAGAATCCAGATGATTGCAACATGAAATTGTGACAACAGGCTTTGCATGTAGCAATCTGTCTCAGTGTCCTCAGACAATCAACTTACTTTGTCATTAGAGACTTCAAGTCTCTGTCGTCTCCTTCCAGCAGCTCAAACTTGCTGGTGAGGGTGAGGGAGATCTCCGTCTTGGCCAGCTGGCTCAGAGCACTCTCTTTGTTCGGGTCATTTGGGTCTACGGCTCCTTCACCTGAAATAGAGCATGATGGCGTGTAAAATGATAAATACACTAAAGCAAATCAAAACAAATTATATATATATAAACGTTTGTTTGACCGTACCGAGCAATGTCTCTACATCAGGGACGTCTCCCAGGTCCTGCAGCAGCTCATGCAGCAAATCATTGTGGTCGGGAGAGATGGCCTCCAGATGTTCCAAAAGCAGCTGAACAAATACAGATGTGATTAGTCTTAAAGATTTACTGTGTAACTAGTCACTGAAAAATATTGTGACACAGTGAATGAACCTTGTTAAATGTATCCATAGAGAAAACAGCAGAACAGATTTATGGACCAGAGGTGCTAATGTTTCTCTTACAAGATAAACGGTTATATAACAAGTTATATAGTAGCATAAGTATTGACTATGCCTTGGGCACACACATTCACTCAGTTAAGGCCTACAGATAATACAATAAAGACAAAAAATGAATCATGCCCCCATTTAAACATCATTTTATCTTTTCCTGTAAAAAAAAAACATCTTTGTGTGCAAAATGAAGACTGAGAGAGCTTCTGCTCAAACCAACATGCATTTCATCTCCATTCTAAGCCCTTGTGTGAATAAGTGTAGAGTGAAACTGATGACAAAAGGACACAGATGGCTTTAACCCACTGATGTCCTCACCACTACCACCTTACCAAGGAAGCGGTCTGGATAAGTAAAGAAAGGAAATGGGATGATGATGTAAAGAAAGTAAGTGGCTGTGAGAGAAACAAGTGATAAAGAAGGACGAGGAAGGGACAAGAGATGACGAAACATCCTATTAACAGGAGGCGACATATAGCCACCCACACTCAGTATGGAAACTGTAGATACACTGGCGCTGCGTTCCAAATCGCATACTTTTTCTTTTTACTTTTAACACGTACTGCAGCTGACCTTACAAAGTACATACTGTTGCATGTAGTATGCATACAATTGGGACATACTACTTGTGAATTCCTAGTAGTACTGCTAGTATTAGCAGTAGTAGTGCTATTAATACTTGTTCTGCTAGTAGTGGTAATACTAAAAGATGTACTACTAGTACTCCTAGTACTAGCACAAGATGAAGAATCAGCATACTATGCATTTGACTGCAACATTACAAGGGAAAGTGAAAGTTGAGAGATGCTTGGGTTTACCGTGTGGGTATTGATGATCTCATCTATTGAGATGTAGATGATAGGCTTGCTCAGAGTCACCATGTCTGAGTATTCATCAATATTAAACTTCTCCTCGGGTTCAGGGACATCACACGCTGACTGGAAAAAGACCCTGGAAGAGGAAGAAAATCAGTAGTTAATTGTTATTAGTGTCAAATCCAGACAGAGATAACGGCCAGCATTACTGGATTTTCTTTATTAACGTGCCTGTGACCTTTTTTCAGCTTGGATAATTTGCTCATGCTGACCATTTCCAGAAAATGGACTAAGGTTAATGTGGATTTCCAGTAATGATGAGTCAACCTCTTTGGCAATGTTAGCCAGATAACTGTCCACCTACTGGCCTGGCCATTCTTATTTGGGACTTTGTACAGGTCTGTCTGAAGGTCAGTTGATTTTTGTGAACACGTCTCCCACTTGCTGATACAGCAGATAATAGCTTCTTCCTTTGCCAGGATTACCTCTACTTCCACCATGTCAGCTTAACGTGTTCCTGAAAGCAAAATCTCTTTTTGTATGTGCACTTGTACCAACACAAAGAGCGTAACAGCCAAGTGCAAGAATTCCTTTACCTTGTATGTTTTCCCCTCTATCATGTTGTTTTTTTAACCAAAAGCATATTATAAGATGTCATGCAACGTTTGGACGGACAAAACAAAGCTTCTTCAGAACATTTGTACCACCTACACAGGATATTAATTAATTTCTCCTTTCTTACCTAAACTTCTCATATGTCTGAGATATGTAGTTGTTCATCGGCGTCATATGTGCATTCTCGCCCTCAAACAGCTTATTGGCGGCAGCATGCTGCAGCATCTTTGCCACAGATCCCAGGTTACGACGCTGGTCTACGTGAAGCTGCCCTCCCGCTGACATGTCGATGATGTCGAAGCCGTCCGGAGCCACGATGGCTGGGTTCATGTAGCGGTAGTACAGCAGGTTTCCTACAATCTGTCATGAAAAGAAGAGAACACATCACTAAAAACTTTTGTAAAATTAAATAGCTAACTCACCTCAGCATGCTCACAATAACAAAGCACTTAACACACTGTACTGTGAATGATAACACACAAATATATATGAACACATCCGAGGGCTTCTACTGTACCTTCATCAGCTCATCCTCGGAGGCATCTGGAAACTTTTCATGGAGACTGTTCTTCAGAACTTTTGCTATGTATCTCATGCCATAACTACATGCAAAACAAAAAGCATTGATGGGACATCAAACACATAACATGCACATACTGTAGGACAAATTATATAGCAAGCTCATGACAGACTAGATAGAATAGAGGACTTATTGGAAGCATTGATACTTGCATTAATGACTGCAAGTATTGATGGTTTTCAGTGTCTCTTTCTGTATACATACATAACATGTGCACCATCTAGTGGTATATAAAGTCTTTAGCAGTTTTTTTTGTTTTTTTTGTTTTTTTTTTACATTAAAGAAATAATCAAAAGATGAATATTTATGTCCCAATCACAGAACTGGGTTACTTGGATGTGACTAATGAAGAACACAGCAGCGTTCCGTTTTTGTGTTGGAGCAACTGACCAGATGACTGCTGGCTCCAAAGCAATGATTATCTAGTAATGAGCATGTCCCAACATGCAGCTGAAACCTTAACAACCAGAATGAGTGGCTAATGACATGCCAAAGCATATGATCATATCCTGTCTAGCCCTATTTCAGTCATGTTGCTCTCATTATATTGTTGAAAAATAATGTTACAAAAATAGAAGAGACAAATACTCAACTGGAGGATGAAAAAAAATAGAAAAATAGATTTTTTTTAAAAAATAGGTCAAAAACAGAAGGATAAAAATGCTAGGTAATAAATAAATAAATAAAATCACGTGCAGAGAGAAAACAATTTTTTGTTTCCTTCCAATTACTTTCACCATATAAACATGTGAAATGTGATTTAAGGAATGCACCATGACTTAAGGTATTTCCTGTTGAAACAATACTGAAGCAGGATGCAGGGGGTGGACAAAATAACAGTGACAGTTTAATGCCGTCCAGTACAACACAACAACTACACCAAACTATGGTCTCAAGAGTTGAATCAACGCCTCTCACAGAGTCAAAACATATCGAAGTCTGGAGTTTTTACAAATATTGCATTGTATAAGGCTGTATTCTACTGTATTGTGCTATTTTGTGCAAACCTGTATAACAGAAAGAAACTGAATTCCTTCAAGTTTTGAATAACTTTGTTAGAACACTTTCAATGGCAAACATCAAAAACACATCACATCTTATTATTCCTTACTATTAATTAGGTTTAAAAAAGCCACTAGAGAGTCAACAAAATCATGCTGACCCATATGATCAGGCATTGACAAGCAGTACTGTCACAGAGAGCACAAAGGATAAGTGGACATTGACGCTTAACAGGTCCTAAAACTTACGGGATATTATCCAGTGAGGACACAATGGAGTTCAAGACCTTATCTGTAGCGGACCGTAGTGCCAGACTGGACGCCTCCAGCCTATTGCGTACTTCCTCATGTGACATGGCCTGCTCGGGAGTCACTTCATAAGGCAGCTTGCTGCGGGATGAAAACAACATTAGGCATGTGTAAGGCTCATTGGTGTCAGTTTTCATGGCGGGGGTCTTTTTTACATTTCATTTCATAATTTCTAAAGCATACCATAAACTATTCGTGCTCGTATCAGTAATGTCAGTACGGTGTAAAAAAAAAAAAAGAGAGCTTAACCTTAAACTTAAATGTTTTGGAAAAGGTTACCAATACAATGGGATACAACATGTAAAACTACCTGTAGACCCTCAACAGAAAATCTTTTCATTTTATAATAAAAACTACACAAATGATAAATGAACCCCCCAAAAATACCATAACAAAGGTCAACACACCTGACCACAGGGCACATCATATATATCAAATCACCATATATAGCAAACCTCGGACCATACACATGGACAACCACCCCTGTTAGCAATATGTTCACCCACTGTATTCCCCCCTACCTGGCCTCTCCTGTGGCCGTCTCCAGCTGGTTGACCCAGGCTTTATACACGTCCACTGGGTTGGTGTTGATGCCTAAACTCTTGTCCTCGATGATGTCTTTGACCACCGGAGCCAGCAACTGCCTGAGAGTGTTGTGGCCGCGTGCACCTCTGTTGAAGCTCACCACCATCTTGATGACTGTTGGGTTCCCCGTCACTATGTCCTGGATCTGGTCCACCTTAGAACTGAGACACGTGGAGAAGACGGTACAGCTCATCAACACAGTCCGCCAAACAAAACACAAAATGTGCATGTGTGTTTTAGTGGGAATTCCAAACTATTCTAAGGATCGTACAGTCACGTATGTAATCGTAATATATTATAACCATATAGTGACTTAATATTATGAGACAGTATTGATTAAAGCTGCAGTTCTCACTTGATTTCCTCCTCCAGAGCCGTCTTGAAGAGTTTGAGCAGCAGGTATTCTTCTCTCTGGTTAGAGGCGTAGTTGTACAAGGTGAAGACCACAGTGTCCATAAACTTAGTGGACTTGTTTTGAGGCATCTGGAAGATCAGCTTGGCCAGGTAAGGTGGATTGGTCTAAAGGGGACGGAGGAGAGGAGTATATGAAGTATGAAAATCTTATTAAACCTTTTAAGTTGAGTAGATGCAAGTTGTAGTTTAGGATCTATTTTTGTATCACCTGCAGCAGGTAAAAGAGATGTTGGTAGGCTTCCAGTTTCCGTCTTTTGCCTTTACTTAGACCCTTGATACCAAGTCTGTCTCCTGTAGTCAAGTCCTCTTTACTCGCTTTATTTTTCTTATTCTTCATTTTCTTATTATGGGTCACGACATCCTTTTTCAAAGAAACAAACAACAAATGAGTCAAGCAGCCAAACTGGACAGGACAAAATATTATTACAGGAATCTAATTACAGTTCAGTGTTTGAAACCTTTGCATGAAACCCTACTATTACCAAGCTATGAATGATGTCAATCACCATAATATCACAGTATACCTTTCCTTGCACACATCAAAATGAAGGGTTGCCAACCTGCAGAGTGATCCTGTTCTTCACCAGCAGTCCAATCTTTATGTCCATCAGGTTCAAGTCTTTCTCCATCTGCTGATTGGAGCGGATATTGGTGACAACTTCTTCCCTAAGCCGTGTCACGTCCTGCTCTTCCTGGAGGTCCTTGGCGCTTTGCTCCAGCAAGTGGACAAACTTACGCACCACTGACAGAGGAGGATCCTTGGCCCCAGCTGAGATTTGGCATATAGAAAAGTCAGTAAAATCACTGGTCTTTTATACATTCACACATAATGTAATGGCTTTTTTTTTTTTTAACCATTCCCCCATCAAGTATTACATGTTTATTGTAGGCTGGGCAATACAGACAAAATCAGATATCAAAGTTATCAATGTCTAGTCTCACATCACAATATTGATATTATATCCATATAGCGCAGCTCTAACTTCAGGAGTGTAAAATGCCTTTTTGACTCACTTAGGGTTCTGTAGTCATGTCTGGCTTTGTTAGCCTTTAGAAAAGCCTGGATTTTCACAATTTCTTTATCCTAAACACACGGATAAAAGGGAGTCTTACACAACTTGGAACCAACAACACAAATCCAAAGGATGCTGCTCAGTGATGCTGATTGACTGAAGTGTTACTCACATGAGCTTTGAAGAACTGCAACCTCTGATTGTATTTGCGTTTGGCTTTCCACATTTTCACCACAGACTGGATCTAAAAAAAACACCAGTGTTTTATGTCAGGTCTCTGATACGGAAGCTATGTTACTAATGTTAGGTACTGTACATGCAAATTCATAATAAATGTTTACAAATCCAAACTACGGTGGTTATCTTATTTTAGTTTGTGGCTGATGATTTCCAGAGACTGGGGATAAAGCTTTCAGGGGTGCGTAGCTTTAGAGTCGTCTAGTCATTCAATAAGTATACTTTTTAATATAATTTTTTTATATATAAAAGGAAATTAATTCCTCACCTTGACAACAGAATCAACATTTTCCTGAAGCAAATTCATCCTGTCTTTGTACATCTTCTTCTGTTTGTAACCTTTCCAGCAGGCCTGCAAAAAAAAAGAAAAAGCATTATTAAAACTGTAAGTGCATGCTACTATACAAGTTGTGTGTTTTACATCATGAAATACCACAGCATGGATTATTAAACTTGGGTAGTCGATAATTCTCGTAGGTGTTGTTTTTGAGGTGTTGTCACTGCTCTAAATAAATCATTTATGTGTTGTTTCTGATTTGGGATTTTCCTGAAAGAATAATGAAAAACGTAAAGATATACAGTTCGTATGCTGTTCGTAAACTAGAGTACATTATATGGCCATCTTTATTGATTTATTACTTCTGCAATAGCCCACAGCCACATCAGGGATCTCTGAAGGTGATCTCATCTATCACCATTCACAGTTCATAGCGGATCCATACACTACCTGCAGTTTGACAACGTGCGGTTCTTGCTGGCGTAGATACTCCATCCTCTGGGCGTGCCTTTTCCTGACCAGGTAACCTCTAACCCTCGCCTGCAGCTGCGTCACTAAGGATTCGTTGGCCATCCATAACTGTTCCCGGTTATATTCTGCAGTCAAACAGCTGACAACACTCTAAGGGGAAAAGGTATGTTTCAGATTGGGGAAAAAAAAAACTGTGAATATTATCTAAACAAATTAATAGAGTCATTTTAAATATATAATATCACTGAATCCATTAGAAGGAAATCATCCCACCATTGGGATGTAAGTATGTTAACACAATATTATTTAATGGAGAAGTGAAACTCTGCAGTAGAACAGGGGTACCTGGATTTCCTCTTTACTGAGCTGGCCATCTTTGTGTTCAAATCCTTCAGGCTCCTCCCAGCTGCCCTGCCCAGTCTCCAGGTTATAGTAGTAATCGTATGTGTCCTTCATGCAGTGTTTTACCCACACACTGTCGGTGCTACCTGGAGGGAAGCAGAGTGACCCTTTAGACTCAGTGAATGTCATATTTTAAAAAACACAAATCTGAAAATCAGGTGTTAAGTGCAGTAAGTCAAGTTACCTGTAGCAGCACTATTTGTTTGTCTCTGCGCCAGTTCAGCCTGGTATGTGTCAGCACATTCAGGTAGCACAGCTCTCAGTCCGGCACTGGGAACCTGCAAAGCCTGCAGTGTATTCTGGGAGTCTCCCTCGGCCACAATCTTGTTAATGTCAGCAACTGCTGCAGCCACTAGCAACGAAAACGATATTGATCCAGAGAAGAAGTTGTTGAGTCAAATATGAAAACAGCAAAGAAATAAACTTGTGAGTAAGGGATAATCCACAACAAGCAAAAACACATTATAATCACATTATTGTGCCCACAATAATGACAGTATCAACAAATAAGCCATCTATAATACAATATCTATGTAACGATCAAAATGTAAGTATTGTTTACTCATGTTTTGGGTCGTGCTCTTTAAATGAAAACTTTGTGTTTTCAACCTTATCATAAAGTAAGTAAGTGACTAGGAGGAGCTGTAGCCTAGACGCAGCTGAAACAAGCTACTGTAGGAGTATTCATTTAGAACAGTAATGAGCTCGCTACTGTATGTCAGAGTTGTGTGGTGATCTGAAAATAACTCACATCCTCTGGACAATCAGAATCTAGTACTCAAAGGGCTCATTGTATGAGAAGAATGAATAGATATAGATGACTTAATGAGTGAAACTCTGGGTACATACACGTGAGAGCCTCCTCTTCATCCAGGTTGGCTGTGTGTATGGCCTCTTGGATTTGGTCCAGCCACAGTACTGCAGACTCGTCTCCAGAGCTCTACAATCAGGTGAAAACACAAGGTCACTTCTCTCCTTTTCAGATGGAAGAGACCAAACTCAGGAACACAAGGACATTGTTCATGCATAGCCGCACACAATACTAACTTGATATCAAAGCATAAATCTTTTGGAGCAATTTCAGTCAAAACATTGAATGTCCGAGGTTAGAAATTCTTGTAATTATAGTACATTATGCAAATACATCAAGTTAGGGTTGTGGAGATTTTGCTCTACAGCAGCAGCACTTCATAGCAACACTGATTACCAACACACTACACAAGCTGGTGCTATTAGAGCAAATAATAGACAGTACCAGTTCCCCTGTGTCCAGAGGTAAGATCTAAGGGAGAGGAAAAAATGTCAAGTGTTGACAATAGTTACACTACAAACATGTCCTCGCCCCGACTCAATCAACCACTTTGTACTAAAACGTAGACGCTGACAATATAACATAACAACAACCGCAAAGACTGTTTATTCAGCTTGACTTCTGTTCTTGCTCTCAGGCTAAATTTAGAGATCTCTGGTGGAAACCGCCGGGTGTATCCCTGACCACAGAGCTAACAGGAAGGAAGTCACCATTAAAACACACTGAGGAAACTAAAAGAAACTTTTGTTTATATCTGCATGTGACCAATGATTTCCCAGGCAACTCATCGTGTATTGAAAGAGCGCGGCAGAGTCAGCCTCTTGTAATAAAAAAAAAATGTTTTCGTGTTAGACATCATCGTGTAAAGTTTATGGCACAAACCAGAGAGATATTAATGTGCTTGTGTTGTGAGCCCAAAACACGAAAGCAAACCAGGAAAAATAAAAAAAATATTTTTGCCATATACACCGGGTAAATAACTTTCACAAATTAAACATATTATCCAGTTCCCATAACACATCCATGATCTAATTGCTGTATAATGTGTGAAAATGTATGCTATTTGTCTATTACACAAGTGATTCCTCAAATCCATAACCAGACTGACCAACAACATTGTCACTCTCAAATGACTGAAAAAGCCAAATCACTTTTAATACCAAAACCTCATAGTAAACTAAACCACAACAGAATACTTATTGTAACAGTAATCAGTGGGATTTGTTTATGGATCACAGCTGTTGATAAACCAATAAACAGGGTCCTCCCACCCCGGTGAGTGAGTGGGCAGTTACTGACGCAGGCAGAAGGGAATTCAATTTTCGAGGTAGGACAGGAAACGTGCTCACTGCAGCGTACAAACAGAGGAGCGCCCCACATACAGTACACTAACGGGAAGCTGGGCTTGAGTACACATCGTTATCAGTTCTACTGTTAAGCTGCAGAGATGCAAAACAGCAAATTTCACCGGTGGAGAACTCCTTGATTTACTGAAAAGAAGCAACAGCGAGAGGAGTGAAGACAAGAAAACCTTCAACACTCTGGGACGCAGACTGGAGAGTGATATGGCCGACCTTGTGCCGGGACTACTCATTTGTTTGATGGCAGTGCAGACCATTCAGCATAATGGTGAGTTTATTAAAATACTTTAAGAGTTTACAAAAAGTGCATTTATTTTTTAAGCCAGGGTCCAAAATAAGATATATATATATACTTAGACTTGAAACATTAAGCCTTTTGGTACACACCAACTGGTTAAGGGCTCATTTCAAATCAAAGTTAAAACACAGGTTAAACTATTTTAGTACAGCTGATGCAATAAGGATATTTAATAATGCATATTTTTTTAATAGAAATATCTGTTTGCAAAAAACAAGAGATATAACTAGAAAGTCTTCAAATGAACACTAGAGCATGATTCTGTAATGTGTAGTTTCAAATGTACTTTTACTATAAAACTAAAGTTGCTTTAAAGCCATGATCAACATTGTTTTTCTACCCATTTATAGGAAATAGAACCAGGACCAAAATCAATATTCCACCAGGTGCGATACCAAAGACCTTCAAAGGGTACAAACCTAACGTCACCAGCCGGCTGCTCTATCCCAGCACAAACCCTCGGCTGAATGTGAACACGGAGGACCCGGTGACAGCCTACACCACAGGGGTCCTGAGCACCAGGGTCATTCCTTCATCATACATCCTGGCCATGCTGGTGGGTATCCCCTCCAACGCCTACATTCTGGCCTTCCTCAGACTCAGAGCAAAGTCCTTGTCCACATTAGTTCTTTACCTGAACCTGGCCCTGTCTGACCTGCTGCTGCTGCTCTCCCTGGCGCTGCGTGTTCACTACCACTTCAACGGGAACAACTGGATATTTGGGGAAATCTCCTGCCGGCTTATCACGGCCTTGTTTTACGGCAACGTGTACAGCTCGGCTCAAACTATAGCGTGCATCAGTGTGAAGCGCTACCTGGCTGTGGTCAGACCGTTTCTGTACAGACGGCTGGCTAAGACTACGCTGGCAGTGTGGACGTGCTTCGTTGTCTGGTTCCTGTTCGGGGCTGCTGTTGTGCCTGAGCTGCTGGTCAGGCAGAGCTACCATGTGACCCAGCTGGGAGTCACCACCTGCCATGATGTGCTTCCCCTAGAAGAAAAATCCCATTCCCCACTGGTGCCATACAGGCTGATGCTCGTGTGTCTGGGCTTCATAGTGCCCTTGCTGATTTGTATCTATGCCCATGTGGCAGTGGTATACCACCTAGGGCAATCTCGCTGTGACTGGAAACCCTTTATCCGGGTCAGCACTGTGGTGTTCATCATCTTTGTGGTGTGTTTCTTGCCAAGCGGCATCCTGCATATCGCCCACTACATCCGCCTGTCTTCTGGTGGGGACGACAGACTGTATGGATACTACAGAGTAGCGGTGTGTCTCTGCTGCTTCCACAGTTGTCTGGATCCCTTCCTGTGTATGCTCATTTCCAAGACGGGAGCCTCAGAACTACAATTCATCTCCCTCCGCGGGATACCTCAAAGGCCCACTGTTATGACGTGAGACTGGAGGTGTGTGTGTGTGTGTGTGTGTGTGCACAGAAAAAAGCTTCTCCTTGCTGTACCATTGTTGGGAACCAGCAGGGAAGCACAAGCCCAGACAACAAAGATGGGAATGTTAAAACGGGACACTGTAAATTTAACAGGGTGACACTGCAGTCTCTGATAGATCCAAAACAACAACAAGCTCTGTGAAGTCAGCTGTAGGAATATGAGGATCAGGACGGGAACATTTGGACTGTGACTCCTACTCAAGCCCATCATGTCAACCCAACTAAATCTCTAATTGGGAAACTGTTGGCTTGATGACACAGAATCATGTTGACAACAAAAACCTTTTTCTTTGCCGTGTTACAAGTCAGAATTAAATTTTTGAAAAAAACGTTTTTTACATAAACATTTACTCTTGCCCTTCCAGTTTTTACTTACATGTATAATATGTACACACTGTAAAGTTCAAGTATGCAGTAATGTAAAATGAGCCACGTCAGGGATGAGAGGCTGCAGTATAAATCCAATAAAACTAGTGATCAGAATGAGATAAAGTTTTGACATGTATTGATGTATATTTTTTCCATATATTGCACTTTGAGGATGTGAGAAGCGGAAGTTTTTTTTCCATAAATACTATATAAATGAACTCAATTTAGAGTCACAATACCTGGCAGAGGAGTTGCTTGGTATGTTGCAGGACATCATGGTAGTGTTTGGCTGTGGCTGGGTTCACCCCTGTCAACTTGGCTGTAGGGAGGAGCAGGGCTGCAAGTGTCTGCTGATGATCACCCGAGTTAAGCGCCTCATTGATCTCAGCTAAAGCTATGATGCCTGGAAGTACAAGACAAGAACCGTTTGATACTTGATCAGTCAATGTTTTTTATATTTATTGTACAATACGTAAAAGCTAACCAGAAATCTGCAAGACTTTCTTACGTTCGTGCTCCTCGTGGACCTGAACGTTGACTGTGTCGATGCATTTTTGAACATCATTCCAGGCGAGAAACTCTTGGCCCTCCGCAAGAGACTCGCCTCGCAGTTTGATAAGAGTGTCAGCATACCTGAGGGGGAGGGCCATGGAGAAGTTCAACAAAAGTTTCATGACATTAAATGAACCACTAGCCCATCCTGTGGTGCTCTTTTGATACTAAAGCCATCCTGTACCACCATAATTTAACTTCAGTGAGAGCCACAGTTGCAGCAACAACAAAACAAGTAAACAAAAAGAGACCACGATAACCATCGACAGACATGGTAGCAGGGCAATTAGGGGTCTGAGGTTACAACTCAGCCATCTTACCGGTTGAGGTTGTCTTGGTCCATGTTGGTGAAGCCCAGAGGAGAGTCTGTCAGTTGCTCGATCACACCCTGGGGGTCTTTGGTGTCCAGCACCTCATTCAGCACCGCTACAGCCGACAGCATTTCCACAGCTACACTCAGCTCCTCGTGGCTCAAGCCAGACTAAGAAACAGAAAGGTCTGAATCACAGGCATGAAGTGACATTTAACTAATGTACAGTAAAGGTATAGCACCGACCTTCCCTATACCTGTAAGTGTATTTGTTTCAGCATTTGTGTCCAGATGTTAAAGAGTCAAAATTGTAAACATGATGTCTCACCCGCCCCCCTTGTAGCTGCAAACTGAACAGCTCAGCCTGATAGAGGTTGGCAGCAGTTTGGTAGACAATTGGCAGCTGTGCCTCGGGGTTCATCAGCTCCTCCGCCGTCTCCGCTGCGTTGCCAAGACGAATGGCAGTATTGATCGCTGCAACTGCCTCGAGTTCTGGTCAAGAATCACAGATAGTCATATCTTGCAGATAACCCAAGGCAATGCATGTCAGTATTAAAATCACATTTCTTCCTTGCCTTACAATAACATTCTGAAATGCCTTTGGAAAACATATTAAAGATGTATCATGAACTGTACTGTGAAATGGGACAAAGACTCTACATGTGTGCTTTGAGAAGCTTGCTAGTGGGTACATATGTGATTTTCAATTGACCAGTAATTATGTATTAATAAAAAAAAGGTGCTTACTTCGTTTCTCTGCCTCAGCAAAGTCATTACAAGAGCTGACAACTCTCTGAATCTCCTCTTTGTCCACCATCGCAGTCCTCCCTCCATCCTGCAGCACAAAGATTAGAGAGATGACACTAAGATGATTGTTCAGCATATTTTAATGCGGGGCTATGGAGGGCAAAGTGTCTGGTGGTGTCAATTCAAACTGAAGTTACGTTGGCTGATTAGTTTTTCTCTGAAGGTGCGGATGGGCTTTTTCTGTTTAACATAATATCTTCACTGCCTGAGTGGTGAAACAGCAACAGCTACATTCCTTCATCAGTGTCTACGTTGCATCTGTTCAGCCAATCAAGTGCTGTGTGCTCACAAGAGTGCTTAAAAATGGAAGCCAGTCTGAGATGAGTCAGATGGACAAATAAAAAACAGAAAAATGTCCACTTAAGAAAGCGGGTCAGACAAGAAAACACTGCAAATATGTATGATTTGTTCCTATTCCACACACTTCCTTAAACACTTTCCTCTGAGTGAATTCATATGGACTGTAGCCTGTAAGAAAACACAGTCATTTTCAACTATGGCTCTCAGGACCCCTCAGGTACTACTTTTTCCCCGCAGTCTAGCCGGGCTTATTGTACGCCCTCAACAACTGCAAAAATTAACAAACTGCTTGGAAAGAAAATCAGAGGTGCTCTGGCTCCTAAGGCCCCAAGTTGGGAACAACTGAGCAAATTAGTTCTGATTCAGTCAGCATACCTTGGATTTATGTTGGCAGTAGGTGGTGAAATGTTCCAGATACCAGCAACCATTTGACTCCTGAACGCCCAGCAGGGCCAGAGCTTCAAGCCTAAGAGCAGCCAACAGAGCAGCATCATCCTGCGTTGACACCGCTTGGTTCACCTGCCTCACTGCTGCCTGGACTGGAGACAGGAAAAAAACAAGACAGATGTAATTTAGGTATAATACATTTCCTTTTACTGAAACAAACCAATTTTTTGGAAAGTCTATCTACAGATGTGTGTTAATATGGGCCAACACAGTACACAATGTGGTCTTTTTTCATGCAAAAAGGAATGCATTCATTGTACTTAACAGTGTTTTGAGGAAAAAGAAGTATGTAAGTGTCATGTTGGGAGGGAAAGTCCTTACTGTTGACATAGTCAATGCAGCCCTGGATCTCCTGGTGAGTCAGCAGCTCCTCATAAACATCTCTTTCTTCAGTAGCAATCGAGGAGCGCTAATTGAGGGACACAAAGAAACATATTTGATATTCATTCCATATAGCATAGCTAATTTGTACCCTGGTCACATAAATTTTTTTCCTCCATTCATACTGATGAAGGTGCATATTTTACATATCACATTTCAGCCATGAAGTGGAAATGGATGGCTCCTGTTTGTACAGTATTTGTAAAGAGAATGGGAGGCGAGATGCCGGATGGCGTGGAGGGTTTGTTTGGTGAAGTACAGCTGACTCTGCAGCCAGTGGAATGTGCTGGCAAGGCCTGTGGAGTGAGTCAGTGCAGGCAACCCCTTTCAGACCTCAGTGTGGATCTCTCTTCAGTTGTTCTAGTTGTCAGTACTAGACACTGCAGTCAGAAACAGTCAAGTTTAAATTATTGCCATTACTCAAATTTGGTCTCAATGTTTTATATTCTTCTTTTTAGTAATTTCAGGCAGACACAGAAGGCTAAACATCTGTTTGGGGTCAACCTGAACACATCAACACATGCTCTCAGACCAGATTTTGCAACCCTGTTCCCACCCTGAGTTGAATACAGATGTGAAATTGCATACAGTAGCTTTAGTGGAGAGGTGTTTTTTAATAGTGATGGCAATTTAATGTAATGTTACTGTTGTTTAAATGACACTTGAGTAACTGAATATCCGACTAGTCCAAAAAACAAGTGAAATAGAGATTCGTGAATAGGTAAGCAATAGAGAAACTAAACAAACTTTATGACAAGACAATGAAAGTCTAATCAAGCCTTTTATACAGGGAAAGCCAGTAATGAACACTGAAACACAAGAGGTCACTGAAGTGTTTGTTAGGCTTCTCACCCTCCCGGAGGACTGATCCTGCTTACGAGCCTTGGCCTGGCTCAGCGTGTCCTGGTAGTCTTGGGCCAGAGCTTCCTGGGTGTTCCTCAGCATTGCGTTGGGATTATTAAGGGCTCCCATCGTCACAGACGTCTGACCTCGGTCAACCGCCTCATTGATGGCAATCACGGCAGCATGCACTGAGGACAACAGAGCGCGTTTTAACATTTTAGTGCGGGCCAAAAAGACATTAGGAAACAACACAGAGATTTAGTGAGAACGTCAGAGGACTTACAGGCAGCTTCATCCACTGAGAGCTCATTGGCCAGGATTCCTCCAATCTTACTGAAAGCTGGCATTTGAATGCCATACTTCTCCAGCTCACTCCTCATGTTACTGATCTCTTCCTCTAGAAGACAGATGCATAACAATTTCAGGGGAAATTGTGGTTATAGAGCAAAGCATAGTAAAGGCTAAAACATACAGCATGATGGACAGTTTCTTCATTTTTCTTTTTTTGCTTTGGTCCAATCATCAAATGCAGTTTTTCTGATGATCTGTATAACTCTCAGACGTGTTCGTCACCATGTTCACCGTGTAAAATCCTCACAAGCGCATTTTCGTGAAGTTCAATTAAAGTTAGTTAAAATTGGTAAAAAATTAAATCGTTCAGAAGTGATTGAAAAGCCCATGTGAGTGAGCCCTGAGGCCTCTAAGGACAACCCAATGTCAAACGCTTTGAAGCCTGGTAGTCTGTGTGTCCTATTCAGAGTAATTTGAGTGGCTGCAGGGGATATTTAGATGAACTGAAATGTTGGAAAATTCAAACATCTAATTTACCGACGCAATGTTTATACAAATCTTCATAAAATGTTACATGCTTGAGAGCACATGATGACATTGGGGGGTTTTTTTCAATTAAATGCCAACAAGACTAGTAAATAAAATTACCTCCCACACAAAGACGTTTCTCATTAAATGAACACAACTAGGTGCGTACACATCAGTATTTTTAAAAAGCCCTAAGGCAACATTTATCCTTCATTTTAAAAGCAAATGAACATCTTCATTGTTTCTTTTATTGTTTTAAAGAGGTGCATTTACACACATCATTTATTTAACTTTTGAGCTATACTTTAGTTTCAGTAGGAGCTGATTTTAACTGGCGTTACCTGTGAAAGCCACTTTCCCCAGCAGGTCCTGGATCTGTGGTGCGATGCCCAGTTTGTACAGATACAAGCTGAAATAAACCACAGGATTTAGACTGTAAGACGTACACACACAAAAATAAAGAAGAAGCTTGGAACATTATGATATTTTACAGTCTGATATCATGAAAATGAAAACTCTCCTTTCCTTCATGGTTGTGATTGCTCCTGCCACACTTGCACCACAGGGGGGTACTGTCGGCTCACAATACAACAAGCACTATCTGACAGCAGCCAGCCGGCTCACTGAAATCAACAAGCAGGTGGCTGGAAACTTCATCAAACTTTCATCTTCCCGCGGGTACCTGATAAGTGCTCATGAATTATAGATATTTCAGGCAGGTCTGGCAACAGCACCGCTCTGAATGGACCAGTAGTAGTAGCTGGTTATTCTGCCCTTTGTTCACACTGAGTGTGTAAACATGAAATGCACTCTGTCCTTGGGACACAGCGGGCTTTAGACGACTATCTAAACTCTATTACAAAGGGTAATGTTTTAACATGCAGGCAGCTGATTCAGTCTGAGATACAAACACAGTAACAGCTGACCGGGATTAATGAAGGTGGCTGATTACTGACAATCAGCTGACTAGCTCGGAGCAACTAACTCTCTCCAGACTGTGGATCCCTCTTGTTTCCATGTTTCCCTCTTCCTTTTAGACCACGTATTAAGCCCTACCACTTCGTCTTATGCGTTTTAAAATGCTATGTTCTTTCCCCCATTTCATTGTGTTCCCTTTCAATTTTTCCACCACACTGACTGCAGGAGCATCCGCTGCTTTGCCTCCATGTGTGCATGTGTTTGTACCCAGGGAAGCAGAGTATTCACTGGGTCCTCGTGGGACGAAAGCTGGACTCGCAGGAAGGAAGAGCACGTGTGTGCACAAGGAGGGAAGGAAACCAATTCTCTCAGGACCTGACCGAAACACTACAACAGAAAAAACAATCCAAGCGGCTCGCAAAACCACTCCCTTTGGCTGACTGGATGGGTCGGATAGATAAAATTGACCCTTCAGTTCATTCAAAGTCATCTCAACTGAAAAAGTGAGGGCCTTGTAAGGAAGTTGTAATTCTCCAGCCGCCCACGTTACAGTAAGACCACTAACTTTTCTTTTGCAGTAGTATTACACAACATGTTTCACAAACCCAAAACCATGACAAAGACTTTACCCTTTGTGGCTGAGCACTGAAACACCACATTCAGTTTACCAGAAAGCCCCTGATTACATACTGTATAGACGTATTTAGGAGCAGTATGCAGAAAGTGGTTATGCTCATCAAAAAGTGTTCAAAACAAACTAAAACACTGTTCAAAGTAATTGACTCAGAGACTGAAAAGCATGTGAACGCGCCACATTGCAGCAATAACTGCCTATAGCTAATTGCATGGTGCTGTATAATATACCCTTGACCTACTTATGACAAATCATAAAAAGGTCTGCATTTGACAAGAAGCACTCTCTGCTTTACCTAAGTAGAAATAACATTTTCTAGTTCCCGTTTCATATCACGTACTCAGTACTATTTCTGTTCTTGACATAGAAATTAGTGGTTGATCATGATGGGAACAAAAAGAGGCCTCGCCTGAACCCCATACAGAGTAATACAAATGTTAATGTTAGCAGACCCAGACAACTGTCATCCTACATATGGAGCTGTTCTTATTTCCGTAACTTGAGTACGCTGCTGTGTGGATGGCAAAATAACCACTCAAACCTCAAACCTGTCACATTCAAACCAAAGTGTTAGACATTGTCTGCCATAAACACATCGAGTGAAAGTAAATGAATCCAAATAAGCCAGTGAGTAACCCGTCAGTGACAAAGAGACTGAGCAGATTAAAAAGTCAGCATTAACAGACAAATGCAATGCCCGTTAGCTCATAGTTTAAATCTAACTACCAGATACCAGCCCGTGGCCTTTAGGTCATCTATAACTAATAGCAGTTTAGTCCACTGGTTTTCATTTCTTTCTTGGAAGTGAAATCACATTCAGGTGTGGCACCTTCTCTGCCATTGCACAAACAAAAGACTTTAGACTTTGAGAGAGCAATTTTGCTGTCAGAAGTGAGAAATGCATGAAGACAGTAGAGTGAAAAATCACTATGTTTTCTGAATCCTTTTATTCTTACCTCAGCGCGTGTATGCAGTAAACCACCTTGGGCATGTTTTTGCGATCGTACACGTCTGTCGTTTCAGGATAGAATATCTGAAAGCAGAAACCACCATATAAATATAAATATATATTAGTCACTCTTCTTTTATCTGTGTCTCGACACTTTTTATTCCACAACAACGTTTCTTCGCATTTTAACATGTAGATGCATGTTGCAAAGGGTGGACATAATAATAGGAACACCTGTAAAATATTATGCAATCCCAGGGAACTGCACTGCAATAAATGCTACCTTTGCATAGCACATCATTTTCAATTTCAAACAGGTATCTACAGATATTTACTTAATGCCAAAAACTTGGCTGGCCATTACTAAATTAACTAAAAAGTTTTTTTTTTTTTTATCATGTCACACCTGAATAATACTTTCAACATCATGGTTTTGCTCAAAAACAGGGAATGGCGTAATAGAAGAAGCTACAGATAAGGTTACGTTCCTAAAAAGGTTCCACACTCCCAAAGGGCAGCACAGAGACAAGAGGCTATCAATGTGACCTTGTTTTCATTTCCAGGATACACCTCAGTGAGGTCTTTTGCGTTACCTCATAAAAGATGTAACGAGGTTAATACTGTTCTGTGAGAACTGCCACACCCTCATCACAATTTCATCCGTCTGTGTTTACATTCTTACATGCATGACATGTGTGTGTGTGCAGTATGTGAATCATGTCACAGAGATGAAACTATTGACATTTTACAGTAACATTTGAGTTCACCACACCTTTAGTAGTAAAAAAATTTAAATCATGCAAACACAGGTTGTCACAGATGCTGAAGCATACTCACAATGTGAAGAAAAGTCATGTTAACTGACATAATATTTGTTACCCTTTATTCTCTGCAGCTTTTTATCTTAAATGACTAAAAGTCTAATTTGACGCCGTCTTGCTGTAGTCTCTCTAGACCCTGTCCTAGTTTGGGATTCTACTAAATGGATGAATGGATGGATTCTACTTTGTCTTAGTTGTAGCTACAAATTCTTAGTTGTAAGATGGTTTCTAACCTCTAAAATGAGCGATTATATACCAACCCTGAGTCAATGACCACATGACAAAGTAACGGCATCCCAATTCCATAGTTTGTGTTGCAAAAGATCACTTGAACGGGATCTCTCTGTCAGTTTTTCGTTTGTCTATTAGATGGGCTTGTAAGACAGCTAATATATCTTTTGAAAAATGTAATCTGCTGAAAATGAATGACTCAACAACTCAAGTCTTGGTGAGTCTCCCTTCCTAAAAACACAACTCGTGTCTTTCATGATAACATAGGATTGATTTGTCTGCCGACATCACATGCTGTTGTGTCGATGAAGACTTTCACATTAACTTACGTCAGGCCATTTTCTCTCTCCTTCAGCTTGTTTACCGTATGTGTTATTCCATCATGAATAGAATCTCACAGAGATGCTCAAGTGATGTTTTTGACTTAGCAAAGACTCTTACAGAATATCAACTGTTTGAGTTGTATAAAAGCTTTAATTCATCTGCAAATGGGGTACTTAATGTAAGAAATTATCTTTTCTTAAGGCGTGATGACTGACTGACGGATCACTCAATCGGGTCTGTATACTGAGCATGTTTGTATGCATGTTTGTGAAACAGGAAGCATGTGTCTGACTTACTGACTTACCTTGGGGAGACCTACTGACTCCATGGCTCGGAGCCACTGCACTGTGTTGTCGGTGTGTCTGAAGTGCAGCCCTTTGCTCTGAAGGTGAAAACAGGAGCACAGACATACAAATGTAGACATATCAGACACAAAGCTCAAAGTCAAGCTTATTTACAGCTTATTTTTCATAATGTGTACCATTTATCCTTGCATCTTTACCTATATTGTGTTACTGTACTACTCTACATGTCTCTGCAAATCGACCCCTGGGGACAAATAAAGTGTTTTGAATTGAATTGAAAAATCTCATTCAGACATTTTTGTAGTAGGCTCTAACAATCGGCTGCCACTTTTCTCCCTTTCCTGTGTAAAACGGTTTAAAACGGTCAGGAAGTGCCTGACAGATCTGAAAACAGTCTTCCTGACTGCTGTGATGTAAACTGGTGAAAAATGCAAACGTAGTATAACTATGCCGTTACCTAAAGAGGGACGATGGAAAGAGTATAAATGCAAAAGAATGGAGGTGTACCTTATAGCGGGCCTGATCTCTGTCGTAGATCCTTTTCTCAGAAACCATTTTGGGGGCGAAAAAGTTGGCAAGTTTGCCAAGGTAGACGCCATTCCTCAGTCCCTCCTCCAGCTCTGTGGTCGGGGGCAAGTCCTCCTCTAAGCAGGCCTCCATCCACCTGAGAGTACACAAATACTGATCTCAGAGCAGCCAGAGAATTTTCTCTCTTGCAACCAAACTGACCTCAGTGGAAAACATCTTTTGAGGAAGTAATTATACATTTCAAAATACATTTCTAATTCAAATCTATGTCTAATATAATCTAATATACATCTATTCATGGCATAAAGCAGAGAATAACATTATGTCAAATTATTACTCAGCTAGCTGAGGTGAATATATATAAAGATGAGAAGAAACTATTCTCAGAGCTTAACTCATCAATTCAAGTGACTGGATAGAATTTCCAGTTAAATCACCATGACCATTCAAATTTTGTCCCTCTCTGTAATATTTAACAGCATGCTATGGTTACAGTCAGAGTATGAACACACATCAGTCCACTCTGTTTACCCTGCCACCTGAGATCTACTACACACTGCAGTGCAATTTATGAGGTGGCAGAATGCCTGCATGTAGTCCGCAAGTCAATATTGGCTTTTCCTACACCTGCTGCCCTTCTGATCCAAGCAAGAACTAAAGACTGGGCCAATAACACGCAAACATAAATCGTAATAAAAATGATCTCTTGCTGTCTTTGATCTATTATATAGACTGTTGGTGGGACAGTATGAATATGATTTTATTTCGAAGTATACCATCTTTAAATGAATGTTATAGGACAACACAGGATATAATATTAATTGATTGTGTCAGTGCTGCTATACTTAACTGAAATGTTTTTGGTTAAACAGAGCCACAAAATAGTGTGTAGGCCAGTGAGAACTGGGCATTGTTACAGGAAGCACCCACACTGAGCCCAGCATGCTTTAGGAAGGGGGCTGTGGACTGACATACAGTCTGAGCTTTGGGAGCAGGTTAAAGGTTAAAGGTTAGACTTACTTGTCGAGTGGACAATGTGAGGTTAGAGAGGTAAACAGTGAGCAATACTACTTCAATTAGTCTAAAGCCTCACTGATCACTGGTGAAGGTGTGAAGGTGATTTTTAATCTCTATAAGGAATGATCACAGATTTGTTTGACATCAAGATAGACACTAAAAAATTTAACAGAGCATATTCAGATGTTAAAAATAATAATGAGGACCTTCGTTCAAACTGATGTAATTTTCCTTTGAGAGGTTCAAGAGCAGAGTCAGAGCAGCTTTTTCTGCCAGACTATTCCCAGAGAGGTTAGGAAAAACCCATTCCAAAGAGCTAGTGAATGATTTATGGTGAATCATCAGGGTCTGAAAATCTGTTACACATTATCTTACTGCCTGGAAATGACTTCAACTTAACCTTTACCTTTATTAGACTCATACATTCATGAAATTTGGCCTCTGCATTTAACCCATCCTTAGGTGGGCTGCTGTAAAGCACCCGGGGAACAACTTGGGGTTCAGTGTCTCGCTCAAGGACATTGCAAAATGCAGACAGTAGGAGCCGGGGATCAAACCACAAACCTTATCGTTAAAGGACGACTACTCTACCCACTGAGCTGCCCGTGTGCCCTAGTGACACCATATTTATCATCATGGCTACACCTCTGTGCTAATAATTCAACCGCCAAAACTTTTCATGTGTTATGTTTTTACCTTTTTGCTCATCATCTTACACCTGACTTTATCCTTTATCTAATATACAGTGCTCAGTGGCTTTCATTCATACCAGCAGCTCCCACTGTACCTTTCCGTCTGCCAAGCAATAAAGCGTTCCCTCCCACATGCATGTGCACACAGACACCTTGTTTAGGTTAATTAAGGCCGTGTGGGTGCACAAAGGATCTAGTCTGCCAAAATATGTGTCAGCACATTAAAAGGACAACCACAACACATCATGCACTATCAACACAAACCCAGTGGAGAGTGTAGGTTAAGCACCTTGAGGAATAGAACATCCTCGTAACCAGTTAGATCGGCTGATGCTGTAGATTATGCAAGAAAAAAGACCTCTGCCATACTTCAGTGTTTATTAGAATGGAAAGTGCAGATGGTCGTTGCATTTTCGCTGTAAAACCTGGTGTAAAGCAGAACATTCATATTTCCATAGAAGTGACATAGTGGCGGGAATATAGTCATAAGGAACATCCTGCATGGGTAACAGAGCTCTCCTGTGAAACCTCACTTCCTGTACTTAAAACAATGTCTCCTTGTCTCCTGAAGCAGGACAGGCTAGCACTCCTGTTTACAACCCTCCAAAGCAGGCCTTCCTGTCATTGTCCGATCTGCGACTCACCGGGCAAAACAAAACACAGCTTTCTGGACTCTGGGATTTAAATCTGTCCCTCCGTCAACACAATATTAGTGATCTCCTTTGCTTTCAGCTACAGTGTTTTCTGACTACATACTGAAGGGGTGAATTCACAAAAGGATCATTAGTGCGAGATCTTTTGTGAATCGGACTTTGAGACGGGGCAGACAGTGATGCACAATCCACGGTGCTATCAGCAGCCGCGATCTATTCTTTGTGGATTCGTCCCAGAGTGTCTTCTGAAGGCTTGTGTCATGTAGCTTAGTCATGCTGGTCATGAGTTTGTGTTTGCGTGGGTGCCTGTGTGTAATGAGAGAAATTTAGCATATGTGGTGGGGTAGGGTGTGTTTGAAAATTAGGATAATATCATTGACTGGAAAAATAACATGCTCTAGATATCCTGGGTTGGACCCGTATCACAGCAAACCAGAAAGATTCCTATCCAAAAAAGCTACAAATTAAACTGTCAACTGTTTACTCTCTGGTTGAGCGGACAAAGTCTCATACCTGAAACTACTGTGAGCATGTGTGTGTTTTGTTAGGAGGGTGTGTCTATCAACTGACAACACCACCAACAGTTAAGACCAACTTAGCTCTCTACCAAGTGCACTTAAGGGGACTTTGCACAACAAAGCACGTGGGCAATCTGCTATGTAAAGAACTCCGGGCAAATATGACATCAGCAAATTAGACAATAAAAGTTAGTTTTGCATCTTGCATGCATTACTACGACTATCCTGCAGTTGACCTAATGTCATTTAAGGCACTGGAAGCAAAGCAACAATCGTTTCTCTCTTTCTGTTGTGTCACACATTGTTGTCACTGAGGATATTTTCATCAAAACTGCTGGTTGCTGTTTATTTGTTCATGCCGCTCCACCAGTGGTGCACTGGATAAAGGTTCCAGTTTTTAACAGAGAGCAAAAGGGCATTTTAACAATGACTTACAGTTAACAAGGGATCTAAAAGATAGAGGTCAAAGGACACACTGGGACACCATAGTTAATGATATGAGAGATACCTAAGCTTTTCCTGCTATGACAAGTCAAATTGTCTGCTGTGAAAAAGGCCTTTACCGACGCTGCAGATCAGATTGTGATGTCATTAATTACGCTATTGACATTTTAATAAGTCCACTGTCAAAAACTGGACATGTGACGTCTACGAGTTTAACAAACAATCATCTTGCGATCTAGAATTTCATAAAATCGGACTTTCCCATGTTTCCCAACTGTTTGTTTGGCTACAGATTACTTGATTATGTTGGAGGAGCAGTACGTGTTTTTTCCCGCTTATTGAAACACTAAGGACATTTCTTGGCAGCTTCTGATGTCCTGGAGTTATGGGTTAACTGAACAAACACATGCAGTGTTAACAAAAACATAGGTGGATAATGAAACTAGGTCTCTTGTAAGATCATAACCCAGGTGTACTAAAAGAGCTATTTCTACATGGTTGGCTTGTTTCAGTGACTCCTGACCCCAGAGAGCAGAGCCTAATCCCACGCTCTCTGTAGTAGTTGACAGCTTCATTAGCAGCTGTCTTAATCCTAATCTAATTTGACGGCTTTCCCAGAATAGAGGTTCCACTCTACAATTGAAAGGAGCGCAGAAAAGTCAGTAGCACTGGGATCATGCAATAAAAGGAAGCTAGAAAGTGTGTGTATGCGAGTGTTAAACAGGGGTGATTTTAAGGTTGCCTGTGGAGTGATACTAAAGCACCTGTTCCTTAAACTGACTCAGTGCAGCGGAGCTAGCCCTCCACTGAAGTTTTTTCAGCACACTAAAAAAAAAGAAAAATGTGTGATAATCTAGGCGTGGTCTGATTATGATGGTTGACCGAACCTGTGCTCGGTCTAGCCTCCCTGCCCTGGTAGACCCTTATTATCCTGTGACATAAGCAGATAATTCAGGGCTATTCAAATAGTCTTCACTGAGTCAAAGTGCAAGTTCAGTTGTCAAACAATAATCTGTCAGGAAATGCTGATGTGAATGACGCTCATATAAAGAGTGTCCCAAGAAAGAGCATGATTGCTGAATCACCACTGGAATGCTGTTACAGTACAGTGTTACAGTAGGTTCAAATCCATCTTTGTTTGACAGGGTGGGGTTGTCACAAAATCAGTGTGTTAAAAGGAGGCATGATTACACTTCCTGTTCCTTCCTACTTGGGTGGAAGCTCTTATAAAGAAGACAGGAAGTGGTTTAGTTTTTGCTTTTGCACGGGCACCTCACAAGATGGTTTATGTTGTCTTTAGCATGAAATCATTTTGAAAGATTCTTGTGAAACTCATTGCAAGCCATTAGAAACAAAAGTATTTACTAAACCTACTGAGAATTATCAACAAACCTTCTAGATCTTTAGTTTATTATTTGATTATTTCAGCGATCAGTCGATGAGTTGAAAGGGAGCCACTCTTTCCAGTCAGTCAGCACCTCCCATTTCTTAATCACCCACGATCTCATGAATGCTTACAGCTCCGTGTCATCATCTCACGTGCAACGCTCACTCTGCCTTTATCTGTCATTACAGCTCCGTGCTACTACAAAAATTGTTCCCTTATCTATCATATTCCGCTCACTTTCTCTCCGCCACTTCATTTCTCAACCACTCCCTGCTGTTTTTATGATGCCGATTAAGCGGACAAACTTATAACACAGAACTGTTCTACATGATTAAACATTAAACAAAGCGAACGCTTGACCCAAGAACACGCCCAAATGTAATTCCTCCAAGCTATGAGTTGTGACAAAGTAAACACTATAAAAGAAAGTGGTTGCCTTTAATCAGCATGTGCCATTAAGCTCCTCTTATCTTCAAGGTTTTTTCCCCTCCTCCCGTCTTACCGTTTGGCCTCCTCCAGGTGACACAGGTACTCGTAGGCGATGTTCTGTCGTCTCCTCTCATCCATCTCCTCCGCCGACTGCCTCTCATCGTCCTGGATGGCTAGAAAAGGCACACAAATTATGTCACAATATGGCAAATGTAAACAAAATCACATGAGACCAAACCTATTATATGTGTAAAAGAAAAAAACTTTTATAATGAATGTTATTATTTTTTAATTAAAGCTTGTTTAATAACATTTTATATTGAATTATAGTTCAGTATCCAGATCCGTGTAACCTGCATTAGTCATTCACAATTACTTGGGTGTGTTTTATATTCATATAGTAAGTTATCTTGACACAGATAACATGACACAGCTTATTCACACAAAAGGCTATTTCAAACATTACACAGCAAAAAATAACACACTCTTAACACATGATGATACAGAACAGGTTATACAGTACTTCAACAATTTGCATTCAGCATTTTATCAATGATTGTAAAGAATCACCTCAAAGGAAGCTGCTCATTAGACTGACATTAAAAGTTTCAATGGAACTGACATGTACAAGTGCTGTACAGCAGGCTTTCATTGTGAAAGCTTCACAAAGACTGAGAGGATAATTCTTGTTAAAGGGAGTTTATTTTGACTGCAGGGCTCTTGAGTGCCTCTTAGAAACTGAACTACATCCCATGCCCCGATGAACCCTTGTCTGAGGAAGATGAAACAGCCATGTCAAAGTGGCCGCAGTGGGGTGCCCCGACTGACAAGTGACTTCTGCTGCGAGTTGACCTTTACCTGCAGCTTAATGAGATCTTCTCCGCCCCAACGCTCTAATCCAATCAAATCTCTTTATTTCTGGCTGACTGAAGGGACAATCTCAGAGCTTTTTCCCACTGGACCAAACACCATGTCCTGGGTTTGAGTACAGGCTAGCAGCTGAGATTTCACAATCTGTATTAGGGTGTAGGACGTCAAATAAGACTGAAAAATACACATACTGTATACACCCATGAGTCAGTCTATCTTGTGTACATGGGTTGTATGAATATTATACCTCCAGTGATGCCAACTTAAACTGGTTAAACCTGTTGATTGATTAGCCTAAACAATCTAATCCCAATGCCCAGGAGGAGGGCAAAACATTAGCCTTGGTCACCACGGTCTACCATCGCCAAATAACCTCCACACATGAAGACAATTCAGCTGTTTACTCATCAAAGTTGGAGATCTATAATCCTTACTTAGTGCTGTGCTTCAGTTGCTTAATGCTGTTATGTCTTTTGGAGCATTTTATGCCTGGAAATTGTATCTTTCTTTATTGAGTTTGGAGCTGCAACGTGGAGCACAAGACAAATTCCCCCCACGGGGACATTTAAGTTCAACCTCTCAAGCACTCTCTGTTAAATTCTGCCTATTCATCAGCCACCTGCGTAGACATCCGTTCACTCGGTCTCAATAGAGGCTTGACATAATACTACTCACATGTGAGAAGAGAAACAAGCTAAACACACACACAAAATGGGGTGTCCAGCCTCCTGAGTGAAATGCCCTAACGCTTCATGAGCACAGTATCTGGCCATCGAACCATAGATCAGTGGCCCAGCTGTGCAGCTGTGACCTGGATGCAAATGTGTATGAACACTCATGTCAGGTTTAAAAACAGCCCCAGTGCAGCCATTACACACACACTACCTCCTCTACTGACTCACTCACACACTTCCTGGAAGAGCCTGTCTGAACTCTTTTACTGAGCGTTATATTTAACCCTCAGGATGCATTTGTTGTGTTTGTGTGTCACAGGATCACCGGACCTAAGTTATGGGCTCCATGAGTACGTGTCATGAGGGGGTGGGGGGGATGAAGGGAAACTACAAATCAAGACTTTGCTTTTGGGTTAGTCCATGTCATAAACTAAGGTTAGTCTGACATTTATTGAAATTGATCTCAGGGAACGACTTTGCGTTGGTCCCATAACAGCACTTGCAAGTTAAAAATGCATGCAGGGGGCACCATTACACAATGACAAGGCCTACAAATGAAAGATATAGCTTGTTGGATCATAAGACTACCCTATCTCAGTCTTTGCAACAAAATACTCATTATTTGACACACCTCCCTTTGGATGCACAGAAGCCAAACATCCATCACACAGCATAAGATAGGGTGGTCTGCAATGCAACAACAACTGATCAATGAAATTCAATGGGATGAAGTCAGAGGCAAAAAGATTGCATTGATGACATAATTGATTGGTGTTATCTCTCAAAAGTTGCACTTTGCCCACAGATGTTGGCCAGTGGCAAGATTTACATACAGTTAACTCTGACTTGAAGTATTTTGCAGACTTTATATGTGTTTTATATCAGTTACATTCTTAACATACTCATGGGGCAAGTTCTCAGCAGCAGCAGCAAAATCCCAGGTTAATGGTTAACCTATGAGAAAACACCTTATGTGTAGACAGGCTGATATGCCAGCCATTAAATAAATAGATAAAAAAAAAATCACTGTGGTGCAGTTGGGGAAACTTTGAAGGAAAAATACTATTCATTTTAGGGAAATTTGCAGCCCCCAAAAAAAACCACATACAACCTGGACCCTGAACATACCAATGTTAGGCTATTGGCTACTTTTAATTCAACAACCAGGATGTGACCTTCCTTCACCTAAAACACATCTTTCATTGACAGTTTTTTATCACTCACATCATATTTTATTTATATTCTTCTATATTGTCATGGATCGACACACCTACTACTACTACTACTACAGGTATCCTGCTGTTCAGAGGAGCCAGGTGCTGCTTTAAACCACCTGCTGCTCATCAAACACAGGAGTTAACGGTGTAACCTTAAAGTGTTAGAGAAAGTGTTACTTACTTCCATAACGCGGCTTTTGAAGAGTTGCGGTTTCTTCATGGTGCATCTTGCGTCGTTTCCTCCTCCACTTGTGAACGCGTCTGAAATGGAAACAACTTCACCCCACGAGCTGACGTTACAGCACACCAGCCAGCTATATGCCGCGCCTCTCAGGATATACTGATATGATTAAATAACTGGAGAAAAAAACACCGAAAATGGGCTCACGACAGTCTCTAAAAGGTTTCATGAAAGTGCCAACTCCTTTGCAGCACTTTGTCACTTGCAGCAGACGAGCCCCATCATGGTGTGCACTTCTTCTTTGGCTTGACTCCTGAACAAAGTGTTTGTGTTATCTTGCCCCCTCTAATGCTCTGAAGTGAAATGATTGACGGGACTAGGAGATGGACATTTTGAGCACCTTGCACCACCTGCTGGTCAAAACAAAAGGTGCTGCATTCACTGCCACTGGGGAAAAAGGTAAATAATAAAACACCTATATGGGATTGTCTATGTGTTCCATAATGACCCCATGTCAATTGCCCTTGTGGGTTTCATGCAGGAGTACACTGAGTGTTATATGGGCCCAATCTTGGCAACATAAACCAAAACACATCTCGGCCCTAGGTTTAAAGGTCCTGTATTATAAAAATGTGAGAATTTCATGTTTTTTTTAATTATAAAGCAGGTTTAAATCCTATATAAATACTGTGAAAGTATCGAAACACTCAATCCACGGGGAAATTCACACAGCCCGTATTCAGAAACTCTGCATTTGAAACAAGCCGTCAGGATTTCTGCCCATTCGTGATGTCACGAATATACAATATTTAGATCCTTGACACAATTTTAAATGTAAAACATTCTAAATGTGTCCCAGTTTATTCCTGGTTGCAGTGTAATGTGAAGAAGTACACATGGACCCAAGCTGTTGACTAGCATCGTTAACGCAATTCTGTTGCAATTCCGTCAAAATGCGCTAAAACGGAGCGTTTCAGACAGAGGGTAAATACAGGTATATTCAGGTCGACAGTATGAGGAAAGTAACGTTTTTTTTTAACATTAGAGCATGTAAACATGTTCTAGTAGAAACACAAAATACAAGTATGAACCTGAAAATGAGCATAATATGGGACCTTTAACTTCTATGTGGGAACTACATGGGGACTACATGGCCTGAAATATGGGATGTAAGTGGGTTTGTCCACAGTTTCCATGTTGGCCCCATGCACTAATTTCCCAGTAGTGACTACAACCCACACGGGTAGCCCACATGAGGAGCCCATGTGGGATCAACTTAGTTGATCCAAGTGGGCGCCATTTTTGTTGCCCATTCTGAGCCCATGAACTAATTTCCCATTAGTGACCCACCTAGAACCCACTTGGGTAGCCCACATGTACTTAGTTGATCCAAGTGGGCCCCAGATAAGATGCCCATTTTGGGCCCATACCCACTTGGTACCCAGGTACCCCCAGCATAACCCATGTGGGGCCCACATAACCATGTTGGCTGGGATGTAAGCTTATTGCTATCTTCCATTTTACCTTACTCTTTATACATATTTATATTAGTTTAATACTACCCTGTGTTTATTTTATAGCTTATCCTTTTGCCTTATTATCTTACATAAAGCACTTTGAACTGGCTTGTTGAAAGATTCTATACAAATACATTTGTCTTGCCTTTTAGTCAGTTAATATTTCCAGTATCTAAATTGTTCCACTAGATGGCAGCATTAGTTTGAGATTATGAATGGAGTAACCACAGGGAACACAGCTGCATACTGTATGTGTTTCTCTACATGTAGGCTACTTACACTCAACTACCTAGTATACTGATGTGTGGTGTTTCTAATATTTTGTCTACTTCATTTTAGATTTTAATAATATTGATTTTTTTCTCAGTATAGAATATAATTCAACAGCATCACAAACTACAGTACAGCCTCCAACATGGCCATAAAGTTGAATCAGTATCTCTCTTTAGTAAACTGAATATTATAACCTTCATAAAGATAGGATTTTTTGCATTGCACAGTTTCATATTACATTTTTACCTGATAAACTGACAACTAAGCTTATTTCATATGTTTATCTTTTATGTGCGTGCATGTACCCATGAACACATGCAAAAAAATCTACTTGAACAAATGGAAAAGTTTGCACTCCAAGTCTGCGTTCGCACAATTTCTCCACAAGATCGAGTGTTTGTTATAAAATAATGTAAAATAAGGCCTTGGTGCAAATGTCTTTACAGCAGGTAATACTGTATATAAGATTCATTTTATTCTGAAGTTTGAATAAGGGTTGTGAAATAAAAGCACAGCATCATTTGCTAGAGAACATAGCTTTTATTGTATACATGTTCAAAAGCAGCACAGTCTGCAATCCCTGCCTTTCCAGTTTATTCACAGGGCATCATTTGGCAAATATTTCTTCACATATTTTCACACTTATGGACCTCTGAACATACAGCTCAGCCATCCGATGACTGGCAGGCCCTTTCACAATAATATACACAGCTTTATTCTCCACGTACATTTGATTACCTCCATAAAATGGATGAACAGAACTTACAAGAGTGATACATTCACATTTTTCCTCAACAAAAATCAGAATATTGCCATCTTTTTCTCCCAAGAGACTTTACAGTAAGAACACAAAGTTGAGCACAAAAGAAGAAAAGTTTTCTTACATACATGCAAGTTTGTGCGCGCACACACACACACACACGCACACACACACTTACACACACAGTAGCAGGTGCGTAGGGGCTTTAAAGCCAAGGACACACTGAGATGTGATACAACAGAGACACAATAGATGGATTTATCGCTTGGACAAAGCAGGAGACACATGAGTCGATCAAGGAGCTTATACACATATAACCCAAGTCCACCAATATCAGCTTTGATATGTACATTATTTACACTCACACACACATACAGTACTCTCTCTGATACACGCACACACATAAATACAGTACATTTAAGCAATACCCCAAAAACACCTCAAACATAACAGGTAATATAATTTCTCCCCAATGTAACACAACAGGTAGATCTGCCACTAATTCATGTTTTAACTCATCCAGAAACACACAGATCAACTGACGTAGCGTTGGATTGACGCTGAGCAAAAGTAATTCGTTTTTATATCAGTGCATTTATTTAGAATACTTTTGTTTAAAAAATATCTGTTGCACAGTAGCAGCACTCTTCAGAATGTATTTTCCAACTGATTTTACAAAATCTGAGAAAAGTTGGGTCCATGGGAATGGATGCACATGTACAGTACCACTTTGGAAGCCTTTGTTGTTGTTGTTGTTGCTGTGTAGCCTTGACAAAGCCAACTGCAGTGCAACTGTGCAAAGGCAAACTACCTCTACGCTGCAATCACAGATACCACAAATACACAGAAAAGCAGGAGGACGCAGGCTGTTAGCCACAGAAAATATAATCCATGTTAAACAAGACTGAGAGCAACTGAATCGTTATGTTATATCTGAAAAATGTCAATATCAATTTGAATTTTTAAGAGGTATTTTGACACTTTGAAAATAGCAACGTGATTTTATTATTATCCTTTAGCAGTATGCACTGAGGTTCCAACGTTGAAAGACAAGATACATAATAACGAGTACAAGGTAGGTCATGTTTTCAAGTGTGAGATTATGGCAAAATTAGATTTTAGACAAAATGTTGGCAAGTCACAGCAAATAGCTCAGCACAGAGCTCAAATTTATCACCCGGTTTTGAATTTGTTTCACATCTTGAAATGTAACAAATATGCAAACAGAATTTCTGTTAAATATCTCCCAGATGATTTTAAATTAAAAAAAAAAGCCAAAAGGTTTCCGTAGGACACTTTTTCATCATGGGTGGCACCAATTAGCCCTCATAAAGAGGTGGTTGTCATTTACATTATTACTTTGTAGTCATGCTTGGTAACTTACACCATTTGATCATGTTAGGTTCATTTCACCTATTGGAACAATTGGAATTGTTTTTCAGGAGCGGAAGAGGCTTATCTCACCAAAATAAAAGTTTTATAAAAATAGTGATGTCTAACAAAAGAAATGAGTTTTTAGACCAAAAAATAATTAACACCTTAATAAGATACTGGCCATATATTTCACATATATCATATATACACACAAAAACAGCATGATTATTTTATCTATTTACTTCCTATTCAGTTTCTGTCTGTTCCTTATAACCTTTGGACACCACATGACTATGGGCAGACTGCTCCAGTTAAGGAGAGGCACATTTAAAAAAGGCCATTCAGTATTTTTAAAGGAAGCAGCATGACATGTCATTATCAACGCCACTGCCACAAGCAAAGATCCAACACAAAGCTAAATGAGAAGAAGAGCTCATCAGAGAGCCTTTGGGACAATAACACAACACATGGATGGGGACCTGGAGTACCAACATTTGGATAAAATGAATAATTCATCATTCCAACTTCCACAATAACACAAAGCAAAAGAAGAAAATAAAATAAGTAGCCTCAGATTCAACATAGCTACCATACAATTATTGGTACAAGAAAATACAGTTTTTCAATATGGCCTTTTTGATTCATGGTTGGGTAGGTAATGCAAAGGGCTTGGCGTTGAATTATCTATTTTGAAAAGGTCTCAGATGTCTGAGCAAATGTCATGTTGCGTAAAATACAGTATACGTGGGTATCAGTCTATTTTAAGACATGTATTTGCACATAAAATATACCTATGTGTGGCTGTTTATGTATTGGTGTTGGTTGCCTTCCTGCACACCGTCTACATGTCCTGTGTACTTGTGAGTGTTGTGGGCAAGCCAGCTGTCATACAGCTGTGTCGTGTGTCCGCTCTGTCTGATCATCTATTCCCTACGTTGTCACACAGAAGGTTGGCTGTGCTCATTACAGCTTGTTTATCACCTTTCTCCCCATCTGGCTTGTCCTAATAAGACTATATCAATATTAAAAGCCTTGAGCTTTAACCATGCAGTGACTCCACACACTCAGGTTATGGCTGCAGCTGGAAGGGGGCCACCAGTCACTGAAGAAAAACTCCACCAAAGTCTCAAAACCTGTGCACACTCTCAGCTGTCATGTGAAATCTCCACACAATACATTCACAAAAAAGGCTGAGCTTATTATTGACCAACAAGGAATCTAATGAGTTTTGATTTGTATGATAAACCTAAACATTAGCGAAATGCGATGAATAGTGTTGAGATATGTGTGAACCAAGCCATTTGCACTCCTTGCTCAACGCTCCCTGGGCTTCCTCTCGGATTCACCCAGGTTTTATCCAGGTTTTTAATCCCAGCTGCTGAACGCCGAGCCGTTGTTACATGAGGACATTCAACTTGGTGTCAGGCAACCGGAGCGCAACCAGGCCTCCCCCGACGAGCACAGACGAGGCCATGAGGATGGGGATGGACTTTGTGATGCCGACAAGAGAACCAAAAATCAGGTTCCCCAAGACTGCAGCCAGCTTACACAGAGCGTTGCAGAACCCAAAGCCTGTTCCTCTGATGGGGAGAGAAGAATCAGACACAGGAGGAGGTAGAGAAGAGAGAGAAATGTGTTAAAGTTCGACTCACCCCTGTGTTTTATGTGTTATTCTGTCCACTAGATGTAAATCCATAAAACAACTATGTACTCATCCATTGTTTGTCTTCTCACCTCCTGGCCGTAGGGAATGACTCAGTCGTGACCACATCCAGGGAGTTCCAGGCAGAGATGCTGAGGCCGTTGTAAAGGCACAACATGAAAATCATCATGGACTCACTGGTGCCGAACCACAAGAAGAAACAGCTGATGCCTGAAAGGACCATGGAGCCACCTGATGGACGCACAAAGCAAGAGTTAGTGCAAGTGACATTTATTTGACTAATGTTCAACTGAATTATAGGGCCTAACCAAAATTGCCTCTCATGCTCAATGATGGATGCCACATCCATACCATGAATCATTTCAACATCCAACAGTCGATGTAAAAACCAATTACTCAAGTGCACACACACAAACGTGAACCTCACTCACACACCCCTGTTCTTACCTAACATGGACAGACGCCCAATTTTGTCCATGAGAAGGGCGGACACGATGTTGCCGGGCAGAACAGCCAGCGTCCCCAGGAAATTGATGAAGTAAACCCAGTAAGCGCTGTAGTCATCATCAAACGTCATCTGGCATCCTTTCTTGTTGTGAGTGAATGTGCTGTTCACCACCTCGGTGCCGTCTATCAACTTGGCATCATCAATGTCTGCCCAGAGAATGAAAAACAGAGCCAATCACAACGCAGTCTATATTGTTGTCTTGCCTCACAGCTTTTTTTGCAAGTAAGAAAACTATTGCATATATAACATATATAAAAAAATGGTTACTCCCAAGACTTTATTGAAATTATGAAAGATATATATGTAATGGAGAAATTGACATTTTCTTTAAAGCGTAAAGTATGCAGATTATTATCATATTGGGTTAAATGGATACAATACTTTAGTGCCATTGAACCTAGCTATTTTATTTTATAATTTTAAAGATGTAAATAACAAACTAAATAATTCCCCTACTTTTGCCATCTATAGGAAATCAATGAATGTGATGTTTTCTGTGCAGTAAATTGTATTCCAGTCTGTTCCCAACATCTCCTTTCCTGTTTTTTTCTTTTCTTTTCAAAGGTTTTCTTGTTTATTAATTTATTCAATTTTAATAGTTTAATTTTATGATTTTTTTGATTGTTTGTTTTATTTTACTTAGTACTTTTTTTCATTTACAGTTTGTGCTCATATATTTGCAAAAAACATACGAAAGAGTAATGATGAGAAGGGTCTATGGTGTAAAAACAGAATGATTTTTGAAGTACTCTCAAATGTTCTTTTTCACCATGACCCGATTAAACCTGATGAATCTAATGATCAGAAATGACATAACATGCCACTCTAGCTGTGTATTCATGTCAAAGTTAGGAATATTTAACATTACATCTCACCTGTGTTGTAGAAGAAAGCATCAATGAAGGTGCAGTTGCGGAAGAAGGAGCCCACCGATGTCACATCATCAAAGTAGCAGTTACGAAAGGTAGAGTCGATGAAGGTGACGGACCTCAGCTTCATGTTGATGAATCTGAAGAAGCACGGTTACATTCTGCTTTTGTAAAACTCTATCACAGTATAATAATCAATCTAGCCTGCTGTAAGTTGACTTGTCCTACCGGTCGTTGATGAAGAGGCCATTTCTGTGTATCTGGTTCTCCAGAGTGAAGTTGAAGGTGAAGTCTTCGATGCGTTCATTGTTGTGTAGCTTCACTTTGGAGGCATACTCATCTGCCTGAAGGTGTTTGATGACATCAGGGAACCAGACTGACAGGCCATAATACCTGGAACCAGAAGCATACAGTAAGATCAAGAATCAATTGATCAGCCAAAGAATATTGATTTTAGAGATCTGACAAAAACATGGACAGATACACTCTTCCATGTGAAATCAGATGCAGAAGAAGACCAGGAGACACTTGTGGTTTCTGTTTGAGTCTAAAGAGTGTTTTCAGGGTGTTTTTTTAATCTCTGGCTGCGTTCACTCCTATCTCTGCTCCCGCTGAGACACCAATGGACCAGTATTGATCCAACAGACTGTGATTGATTCCGAGACCATGCAACTTCTGCACAGCGGAGAGATCGAGATGACAGAAATGCAATTTGGCCGCAAGCCCGACTGCCTAGTGCTATTATCTGACCAGCGAAATTAGACTTGTCTATGACACAAATGACATCAGGAAGAAGCTCACCCGAATGACAGCATGAACCACACTATGGCTAGTCGTATCATGTTTTCTCGCATAGGGTAGTTGAAGCACTTCATGAGATTCAGATAGATCTAAAAAGAGATAAGAGACATATTACACATCATGTGATCAAAAGTGGACAGAAATTCATAATAAGATAGAAAATGAACAAACAAGTAGCTTTCTGCTGCAATTAAATGAAAAGACAAATACTGTATGTACCCCGTGTATTTCAGACTTTATCCTAAAGAAGAACTTGGAAAATCGGTTGCCAGACTCTGACTCCATTTCCACCAGTTCATCCAGCTGTTTGGGGATCTTAATCCTGTTTACCTGAGTAACCAAGAAAGAAAATGATGATCACAGTATAATACAACAGGTACATTCAAGATGCAAGATTAAAAGCACATGATAACTGTAATGAAAATCAATGTAAACAGTGTGTACTACAGTACATGATCAATTGAAGAAACGTGTGTTGACTAAGAGGCTTTCCCAAAGTGCAGCTCACGAAGCAAATAAGCCTGAACGACACAAAACAGCTTTCAGAAGCTTCATAATTCAGATATGATCCTGCACAGTGAAAGCGTTAAACCTGTCCCAGCGGTGGCAGAATATAAGCCTCTTTGCTTCCTTAAGCATCAGGAAACCCAGCCAAGACAGCACACGGCAGAGACAAACACTCACGGTGAAGACTTTCTCCGGCTGCCCACGCGCTCTCATGTTGGTGTCGTGGATCTGTTTGAGGATCATCCAGGCTTCATCGTGCTTCCCCACCTGACAGGAAGGAAAGAGAGACGGTTAATTCATGGGCTCAGCGCTGGTCTCGCTCACTCAGGGACAGCAACACATCCACGATTGTATACACTGTTCCTTTGATTTTTCCAAGATGGGTCAAAATGATGAAAGTCACGACAACGGTGACTCATTTTACTTCAAAGGGTAATTATCCTGCAGCAGCAAACCTACTGTCACGGAGCTCCAAGCTTCTGTTTTTTGCAGACACATATACGGCCTCCTCCAAGGGTTTTAGATGACTCACACTGTTTGGTCTGATCAAACATCTGTTGGGAACTGTCCAAGTACTCTCAATTTGCCTGACGTATTACTCTGGATATGTTGAATGTAAAAAACTGATAAGCCCAGACGGTTGGTGACAATGACACAGCACCGCGGGGCACCATTCTTGAAGATACAACTGCTGCAGCAGATTTCATGAGGGATCAGAACTGTTTCTTAATCTGCAATAATTAAGGAAAACAGCATTACCTCAAGGTAGAACCTGGGACTTTCTGGCATGAAGGTAAGCGCCACCACGGCACACACACAGGGCAGGGCACAGACGACCACAAACACTCTCCAGCTGTGAAACTGGTACGCTGAACCCATACTGAAACTCCAACCTGTAAACGGTGGCATACAACACAAACAATAATCAGATGGATGACCTGGCAGAATAGGAAGTGAATGCATTTAAATACTTGATGAAAACATGACATGTGCTTCATTTACATTTTTTTTGCAAACACTGCTGCAATAGTGGGTAACATTATGTTGGATGACAATATAATATGTTGAATATATCTGACATCGAATGGTGTCTTTACCAGCCGTGATAGATGCTGGTATTGTTTTCACCTTGTGAGTCTGTGTGTGAGTCATCGTGGCAAAATGTGGTCCTATGGAGACACTGTCACCTACTGTAGCAGGAACTACCACAGAGGGGGTTTTGAATACATTGCCAGATGTTTGTATTTCTGTCTGTCAGTGTGTCTGTCGACAGGTTTTGTCACCGTGATGGCGTCACAACCGTGCAAGATGCAGTCACAAAACTGCACAGGTGTGTAGTTGAGATCAAGTTCGAAGATGGCCGTGGTCCGGGCAAAGAAGACCAAGGATAGATCCCATCGCAAGACGGTCTCTAGTTTTGTTGATGCAGCTTTTCCATATGTGGCATATTGTCATGATTCTAAAGAGTATTTGGCATCTTTGAAACACTAATAATTGTCTCATGTTAATCCGAAAAGCTGATAAATACATGTTACATGTTACTATAATGTAAAACATTCAAGTGATCCTGAAAATAAATCACTGTTAATGGTCATAACTGCACCAGACCACAATTCACAAAGTGTCTAATTGATGAATTATACACTAATCCTCAGTGCACCATTTGAAGCCAGCAGGTGGCTATTTATCCAATCTTCAGCTCACAAGGGCGTAATAAAAGCAAATATGATTACTTACAGTAAGTCTTGAACTAATGCTTTGAGGAAGCAGTGACTAAATAATATTAAGTTTAGTGTAGATACTACTGTAGATCCTTATCAGAGTGGGGGCTGGGCCACTTGATCTGAGAGGCTGATTCCAAACGTTATGTGTGAAACTCGTACTGCGAACACAAAGGGGCTGCAAATAAAAGATGGCTTTTAAATGAGAGCACTCCTCGGCCGCAGCAGAGTGATGTGTAAGCTCAGAGATGAATGGCTCTGCAGAGGGAACAGAGAGAAGTGCACAGGGACGGGTTAATTGAATGTGTAGGAAAGGAATTGAGTGTTTTCTGCTAAGTTAAATCTTGTTGCACCTGATCTCAGCCTGCAGGCACTCTCCCAGACTCATTAATCATTGTAACATGAATACACACACACACATTTATACACACACGCGGAGACTTAAACACTCTCACAAAAGGGAGAGATGCACACATATACGCACGTACACAAAAAAACTTGCATTGACAGAGGAAAGGCACAGAAATGAATCACATGAATTACCATAAGCAGATGACACTGACACGACTAACATGCTACCATAAAGGCAAACTCCCACCCACACATATACATGAGTAAATACATCAATATACATACAAAATAATACATCATGCATTTTCCTTTTCCTTATGCAAAAGGACACCTATTTTTAAGCATTTTCACAAAATAATTTAGTAAATCATTCAGTGGAGAAAGGAGAGAGTATCACATACAGACACCATGAGTAAGAAATAATGAAAGATTTGATCTGTTGTTGCCACAAACAAACAACCTAATTCATGGTTCTTTCTCTGACAAACAAAGTTTGTAACTAAACATAAGAATTAGAAATAAGTATTGCTGTAATTCAAATTTGTGGGAGAATATGTATTCATTCCGAATATAAAAACATTTTTTTTGCAATATTTTATCATAATGCAACTTATACTTAACTCTTATTCATCAGAATATAACATGTGTGTATCCTTTGCACCTTAACTGCAATCTGTATATATGTATATGTCTATTTATACACACCACATGTATCTTCATTTGTATATATTGTCTTAATCGGCACTTTTACTAACACTGGTTAAATGCAAAACTGCATTTTGTTGTACTTGTACTCGTACTATTTGCAATGACAATAAAGTTGAATCTAATCTAATCTAATATGGAATTACTGTATTGAGTTTGTTCAGAGAAGAACATTTGTGTATATATACAGCAGTACCAGGACCAGCCAGGATGCAATCACAAATGTACAATGTACTGTATATCTATCTATAGATCTGTATTGGTGATCTCCTTGACTTCATTTTTTTAGAACTTTTGGGAGGAAGCACAGAGAGGGGTCGCTGTGTCAGTCGTGACCTCCCACGGTTCTCGACAGATCGTGCTTCGTGGAGATGGCGCTCCAAAGGGAATAGCACCATTATCCATCAACAGGCGTAGGAGGAGAGTCAGGGGGTGGGGAGGGTGTTAACGCTAATGGTTATGCCAGAAAAAGGGCTGCTTGGAATTAATCTCACAGCGTATCCCAGTAAAATCCGGCTTTGAAAGCAACGCATATCAAATGCTAAAAACAACTATTTTCAAAGGGGGGTGGGCGTCTTATAAGTGGTGTAAATGCATCCCAGAGGAGACCAGAGAGATGTCTCGGTAGAAAGCAGAAACCAGTGAAAAATAAATAAATAAACATAAAACAAAAACTGCAAAAGGAAATAAGCAATGATTGGGTTTAACTCTCATGGCGTCATCTGCTGGGCAGTATAAGAGTAATGACTTTTGGAGACGACGTCCCGACTGTGTGTATTCCCGCTCACTCTGAGTCCCTTTATTTATTTCCCTGTCTTTATCCCTGTGTGTGTGTGTGTGTGTGTGTGTGTGTGTGTCTGTGTGTGTGTGTGTGTCTGTGTGTGTGTGTGTGTGTGCGTGTGTGTGTGTATGTCTGGAACGACTCAGAGTGAGAGAGAGAAGTAAAGAAAGAAAGAGACAGAGTAACAGAGAGAGAAAGGGAAGGAGTTGTTCAGCAGTGATTGCCTTTTCTACAAAAATGTAGCGTGGCTTCCTGCCCCTCAGGGTTACTGTTTCACCCAGGCCATTGGAAATCTCATTACAGGGATTATGTACATAATTGACTAAGTCTATGGATGACTGACTCTGCAGTGCTACACTATACTCCCAGGAACAAGATACGATAGATAGATAGATAGATAGATAGATAGATAGATAGATAGATAGATAGATCTACATATATACCACACAGATATGAGAGTGATATCATGGTTTACAGAAAGCCAAAATGATATAATGCCGTTCGAGTAGTACAAGCAGAGGAGTTACAATTAATTGACAACGATGTGAAGTCCGCTGCGGGGGATTTAATCTTTAATCTGTAGATCTGAGCGGTGTCTAATGAGGTTACTCTCGTGGTGGGCTTTCTTGGCAGCAAATAAACTCCTCAAACTCTCCCGTCAGTGTGACGAGGATCTGTGCCGAGCAGACCTCCTTCAGGGCCCCAGCTGTGAGTCTGGCAGGGGGGCTTGTGGGAGACATTAGGAGTCAGCGAGTGGATATGATAAATGAGAGCCCTAATGGTGTATTAAACGCCAGCGTTGAGGCACTTGTATCACAACTCGTCACTGATACCTTATTCGTTCACAAAGGTATCTATGCAGGAGGTGTTTCGGCCCATGCATCGTAGTGCTGTTGGTTGCAGGCACTGCAGCACTTTAGTGAAAACATTAAAAAAAAACGCTGGTGAGCGCTGGAGTATGTATGCAAGACACGTATAGTTTCCTCGGAGAGAAAAAGAGGCGGAGTGGTAGTGAGTGTCAGAGAGAATAAGAGCAAAGTAAGGCCACTACCATCCCTTCAATACGATATCAGCAGATCTGACAGCAGAGTTTCCACTCAAAGAGTCGTTCTGGTTTCAGAGCGGTTTGTGAGTCCTTCTGTACAGCCATGTGAGCGCATCTACAGCTGTGTGTATGCACCTCCGTTAAACTCCATGATTAGCAATGCCGTGTGTGTGTTATGTGCCTTTCTGTGTCTGTGTGTGTGTTAACCCAGATGACCTCTTGCAATGTCAGATGTTATTGCCTTCAATTTCCCTTGAAGTAGACCTGTATGTGGCTGCAGCCCAGTAAAACATCATCCATGCCACTTACAGCAACACACACACACACACACTGTCTCTCCCTCAATGACGTCACAGGTTGGCTAAAGCATGGTCTGGCCATAAATCACCTCTAGCTGTAGCTTTGTCCTATTAGAGCAAGGAGAAAAACCTAATTATGCTTGATCAAGAAGAACACTTTGCGGAGACAGAGAACAGAGAGAGAGGAGAGGTAATAAAAGGAAGGACAGAGTTAGACAGAGAGATGGGGTGAGTACAAAACAGGAGGACGGGTGGGGTGGGGGGTTGTGCGGGGGCAGTAAAAGGAAGGGACAGGAGGTTAAAAAAGCAGGGAAGAAGTGAAGTAATGTGAGTAGAAGAAGAGGAGAGGAAGAAAAGATCATTCCGTTCTTTTTGGTTTCTTTTCATGATGCTGATATCTAATGCGGTATTGTCATAAATCACAGCTTTCTCTCCCCCACAGGCCCACCCACTGTCCCTCACCCTTTCAGCATGCGTCTGCTCTATGGTATCCGTGCGTACGTTAATCTCTTAACCTCTGCCTCTCACAGCCTGCAGCCACTCACAGCTATTAGGTGATTGATTCCCATGGCAGGGAAAACTAAAATCTCCAGCCACAGCCCTGGGGAAGCCTTACAGTTTTATAACCTGTAGTCAGGAGCTTATAGCATAAAGTCACATTGCCAAGCTGCCAAACGTAATCCTGTTACGGCCTTTTCACTAGATATAACTTTTATACAACTCATAATTGGCCTTTTTTTCTTTATTAGGAAGCACAATCCCAAGCCTAGTAAGATGGGTGTAGCTACATTACAATATTTTCTAACCGATAAACTCACCATAGTGTGGTATGATGGCCCAGGCCATAGCAGACGCATAGATCTCTCCAATCATCCAGAACATACACAACCAGCTGAGGTGTTCTCCTCTTTTCTCCCTGGACAACACCTCTGCAAAGAAGGAGAAAACGATGGGCACAGCACCTCCTATCCTGCAAGAGCCAGAGAGAATGGAAAAGTTAGTGGGAGTAGAGGCGGAAACTTAACTTTATTAATCCAGTTTGCGGCCTGTTTTTGTTCCTTCAGTTGAAGAAGAACAAGTCAAACATTGCCAAAGAAATGGTAATTTGATTAAATGTTAAAATTCTATCCGACTAAGCATATTTTTTCCCCCCGAAATTTAATACAAATAAAATCCTCAGTGCCAGTTCCTCATGATTCAGAGGCACAGGTCACATTGGCAGCTTGGACAGCCTTTTCAATTACTCAGGATGTCTCTGGGGAGAGTGGTGCATGATGCTATTACTGAATTAGCTCTTAAAGGAACAGTTACAGCATCTACACCATGTTTCTATGTAGTAAGAGGCTGACACACGATCTGTCTCTGCTAGAGTTTTCATTTTCACACACTCTGAAACACACTAAGAGAGATCCTAAGATTGCAAGGATGTATATATTTGGATGAGTTTTCCTTATGGAGTGAGGGTGTCACTGGCTATAACATCTTAGACATTGGCTGTTAATAGATTTTACTGCTCTGCATTGCAGCAGTAGGAGAAAATTACATTTAGATAGACAAATAGACGTATATTCAGTAAACCCTCCATGGTAAAAGAGTCAGAAACTACAAACTTTCTGTGGAGCAGTAGGAGAGAAAACAGGCTTTACGTTATCATTAAAGGAAATTGCTTTCATCTCTTTTCAACAACTTTAATAATTATTCAGTGAAGTCAACAAATGGAGTAATAATTAGGAGAGACAGAGACATGCCAACAGAAATACTCCTCTTAGATTTTGCATCACAGAGATGCACAAGTTGATTATGAATACTCTAGATGTTGAGATAGTGTGACCATCCTGTTGCCAAAGAAAGAGATTTTGAGGTGCCATGGTGTAACCATTTGACTTGACTTTTCACAAAGCATTTCAAACTGACGGCTCGCCATCCTCGTCGGCCCCAGAATGACCTCGACTTTATCAGACTCACCCAAAGCCTGCGACGAGACGGCAAAGGAGGAACACGCCGTATCCCTGGACGAAAGATGACAGGAAGGCAAAGAAGCCGTTGGTGGACATGCAAATCAAGAGGCACTGTCTGCGGCCCACTTTGTCAGACATCCCTCCCCAGAAGAACGCTCCGACCATCATCCCCAAGTAAACAACGCTGCCTGGAAAGATAAGGGGAGAGAAGGATCTGATTTTAGTTTCACATCTCTGCATGTGCATATGTTTGTATGAAGTTGCATGTTTTGTTTTGGTATCTCGGACAACACCAACATTTTTATCTCAGTGTTCATCTGGAGATGATTTTAGTGACAGACCTCTCATCAGGTTTATCTCTGGGAACAAATGAGTCCCCTCCTGCAGTCTTTTTTCACATATGATTTGCTACACTCTCCTTTTAGCTCTGTTTATGGTCTCCACTAACTCTTGCTGAGCAGATGGTGTACAGTGGGTTTTCTTCTTCGCTGAACACAGATGTCCACTGTGGCATTGTGACGTGAATGAACTTAAACAATAAAGTTATGAGAGCTATAAGATGAGCTATAAGACGCTACAAAGTTCCAGAGGAACTGCATAATCCGGTGATAATTATCTGTTGGTCCGTCGCTACAAGTGACACCTTTCACATACAAGTGGTCATGTGATCCATTATTAATACAGAAATACATTACAGACACTTTAACATGTTAATATAGTCACACACCAGAGAGATCTCCAGAAAGTTCTCTGCTGCTTCTATTCTCAACAAAGCATTTCAGCCATAGGACAATCACGCGTTGCTAAAAGACATAATGGCCATCTAAAAAACGAAACACTTTCACTCCCTGCTAACAGTTTGAACTGATGACCTTCAAAGATTTGCGTTTTTTACTCTCATAATATCACGATTCACCAGTGACATTTTGAAAATATCTCCCCCTAAGCATCTCGACACTGACTCTCAGCCAAGAAGTGTTTTAAGGAATCATGTCCTCTAAATGTGCCTCCGCTGGCAAATGGTGAAGTGTCAAATTAAATTATAGAGCAACATTAAAATTGCACCTCTGTTATTGCTTAATGCTAATCAGTGAATTGGATGTTGTGTTTTAAAAAGGGAAAAACAGACTGCTGTTAGTTAAACACACACATTCCCCAAGTTACATATTAGATCTATACATCTAACATGAAGAGATTGCTTCCAAATTAAAGCTATAGTATTCCTGCTGCTCTGACTGGATCCTAAAAATTGGAGCACTGACTGATGACAATGAACCTGACACCGTATTTGCAAACCATCGGCCCCAGTAACGCACTCTAACATTGATAAGTAAATACAGTGTGTAAAAGACTGAAAACAGGCTCTGATCAATGGGGAGACAAATGTGAGCAGTAATGCGGGGTGACTTTACAAAGGGGCCCTCTGCTCTCTTTTAATCTCGCTCATCACAAATGGGATCAATGCTCCAACAAAACAGCATCGATCGTTCTCGCTGATCATCATGATTCTGCTCCGGAGAGAGGAGCCTATTATTACTGCTTTAGTTAGTGCAATGTATGTGGCATTGTGTGGTTAGCAGCCTTCATGGACAAACAGTGTCTGCTGCAAAGAGCTACTCCAGCTGGATTTGTCTCCATTAAAAATTTCTTTTTTTTTCAGGCTAAATCCCAGAATAGTTTAATAACAGATAATATTACAGTAATATTCTGTCTTCATTCATATCCAGACATATGCAGACACATAAACCTGGTTTAGAGAGGACATTTGTATTCATAATTCCACACACAAAGAAGAGAATGTGAGAGTTGCAGTCATATATGGAGTGATATGACTCAGCCGTAGGGACACTTTGTTCATCCCATTACAATAATCTTAATAGCAAGATGCATTTCCTTTCGGTAATGTCTGCAGTCAGGTCTCCTCTCCTCTGCTGTGAGCAGATATCTGTTTGACTCTCTCGCTTCAGGGGTCAAAACCGGTCTATCTGTCACATTTGGCAGCCATCTAGATACACGCCTGAAGGGGTCATAAATTCAATTCTAAATTTAACGGGAGTCTTCAGTCTATGTACAGTTCACTTTTACTTCATTAAGGAGAGGCTAGATAGACGGTGCATAGGGAAACACCCACTGGCCACCCATTTAATTGTCATGCATCCAAACATCCAGAGGCCTTTTCATTTGGTTTCAGCACTCCACTTTCCATACAAAACGTGTATTTTGGTTTGGGTTTTTTAGAGATACTGGCACAAAACAGACAAAGAGAGAACCTGTGATTTCTGTTACTTTAATGTCCTTTAAAAAAAAAAAATGGAACAATAAAACTGTTGAGTAAGGAGTACATCGCTCACAGGACAGTCCATTACGTAATGAATTTATTGATGTCCTGTCCGACTTGCTGCACGATATCTCTGAGCATGATGTCAGCAGTGCCAGCACCCATAAAGAGGAAAGTAGTATACTGAAGTGCAATATAATCCAAATATAGCACAGACTTTATGAGGCTCACCACCAAAAGACCAAAAGGTACTCTGTCTGGTATTAACCTGTCATGTCAGAAAATGATGCTGCTACATATTTCAAAAGAATCTTATGTCTTTTGCCCCAAGAGGGATCTCTTTCTAATTTGATTATGAGTCACACTCCACCTTCAGTATGATGTCAGAGTGATACAGCCCCATTTTCTGTAGCTTTGGACTCAAACCAAGCAGTTACTACACTGCAGCAAAATCTTAGGTTGACAAGACCTTCACAGGAACAGTCACACTGACGAGACAGACACACTGACGCACTGATGAGACATCCTTCACAAACCTCTTCTATTAGAATGCTAGTTAGCAGTTCAGTTTTGCTGTAAGTATTACAATTAGCATAAGCAGAGTATGAGTTGATTTAATTTTTTTTAATGAAAACATGATATAATGTCTAAGTGTCTGAAAGCTCAATGCACTGCAAATTAAGGAAACACATGCAAATAGCCACAAGCACATGAAGAAACATCTTCACCTACTTGACGACACACAAAAACATCAATTTCACTACACGTGCACAGCATTTAGAAAAAGAGCTGCAAGAGGCTCACAACACAACGGAAACTGTTTCCAAGGGACACTAAAAAGTGATGCACAGGGCTGGGACAGCTTGTTGTTGTTTGTGGTTTATGAAGTCATTGAAGTCGGATATCCACCATTGTGATCGCATGATTCAATTATAGACTAATAATCAAGTCCCCATGAAGAACGATAGACTTTGAAGCCAATTTGACATAGTGGCCAAATCATGCAATTACAACTTCTGTGATTCATGTGATGCCATTGGGCCCAAAAAGACTTTTTCCCATAGACTTACATTGGGAAAGAGACGTCTGTAAATCAGCATCGGCTTTTAGATCAGTTTCCTAGTATGAACACTTAAATAGCCCTTATTTAAATCATTAGGTCATAAAAGTTGTAAAATGCACTAATAGCCGAATCCAGAGTTATTTTCATACTGTCGTTCATGTGATTGAGCCCGAGACCGAGCGGTTGGGAGGCGAGGTTAAAGGAAACGTTTGTGCACTTGCTCTATGGGATGCGGAAGTTCGCCGGAAGATCCGGGCAATTTTATACCCGTAGACACACTTTTTTGGCTTCATGCGCCACTGAGCAACTTTCATAGGATTGAACAGGGCCCCGCCTCCAACGCTGTATCCAGTTCTCTTTATACATCCACGCTAATAGCCGAATTCAACGTCCACAAACGGCAACAACAAGCGCTGTGTGTCTCAACCGTGTGCATCACTTTTTGTTTCCTTTGTGTTGTGAGCTTTTTGTAGCGTCTTTTCTAAATGCAATGCATGTGTTGCCACATTAGTGAAGATGTTTCTTTATGTGCTTTTGTTGTGTCTATTTGCATGTGTTTTCTTAACCTGCAGTGTGTTGACCTCTTAGGGTCACCATACCCCGGTGCATTTTGCCCCGAACCACTAGGTGGCATCTTGCCCCAGATGTCATTTTTTTTATTTTTTCTAATTTTTAAAAAGAGGAATTTTATATTTTACTCCAAACGAATAAATGGTTCCTCACTTGCATCTCATTATAGGATTACCAAAATATGTTTCTGTCTATACCTTTTTCAAAATACACAGATCTTTAAAAACCAATGCAGAAAAATGTATCTCCTCAAAATCTGTTGGTGTGCAGAAAAACTGAAGCAAGTAAGATGAGCATTTGCTTACTGCATGTAGACAACGCATCATTAACTTTACTGGCTTTGTTTTGGACACAGGCTGAGTTACATGCAGGTGCCCCAGGGCGCACTTCTATTTCAGTTATACATTAACATTTCCAGCTTGTATGGGATTTTATGTGTTTTTAAAGGTAACAGAGGAACCAGGACTATGACAACCCTGAGTTCAGACGTAAACTGCTGTGCTGTTCAATATTAGGTTTTGAGTTAAGAAATTAAGGGTCTGCCCATGAATTTAACTCCCACAATGCAATGTTTTAAAGGTTATCCTGAGACGGATGTACATATTTTTAAATAAATATATAAGATTAAAAAGGGGTTTTGCTGGTGTCATTATTTCCTCTGTGCTCAGTGGATAACTTAACAGTATAATAATAATATACATCACCCATGAAATGTTTCAACATTTCATTAGCCTGATGCTCAGTCAGGCTACAGTCGATCAGTCAATATTAAACACATTGCAAATGATGAGGTTGGACCACAAGAGCTTCAACCACAGTATTCTAATTAATGAAACCCTGAGTGCTATCACCCAGTTCTGCCATGTCATTGATTTAGTAGGGCTATAAATGTAGGTCCTTCCTCAGGCCTGACTAAGGACTAAGAAGAAGTATACCATCAATAGACTTCAGCTCAGTTCAGCCTAATTTCAAGACCAAATGAGAAATGTACACTTTCTGAAGCACCGATAAGACACGTTAGAAGCAAACCTCCTTGAACGGATGCCAACTGGTGCAGACGTTTCACCGTAGGAGTGTGAAATACAGCTGAATTTGGACTTGATGACCCATATAGAGTCTGAGCACCATCAGAAAATGACAGTGTGTCAGGAGACCTCTCAGGCAGAAGCAAAAGGTTTTGCCCCATGACACTCCGTCGAGATGTCAAAACACATCTCCAGGAATGGTTAATATTCAGCAAAATCACACATCACTCAAGACAAATTCCAAGGCATAAGATGTGGAGTAAAACACTGTCACAATCATACACACACATATAAACACACACAGACACACACAGGACCAAGGAGTAAATCTAATTCACAGATTAAAATATTACAAATGCATTTAATCTCTTTCGGTGTAGCTAAACCAGCCACTGGGGAACTAGATGAAGGAGGGAAGATAAAAAAAAAAAAAATGAAAATTTATACAGGAGCAAGAACAAATGCAAGCAGATGAAATATGTGAGCGGCAGAAGAAAGAGCAAAAGCAATGAAGGGTGAGGGGGTGACAAAAGAGAGAAAAAGGGTAATGAGGGAGGAGAGGATAGGGTGAGAGAGTGAGAGGGATGAGGGGAGAAAGGGGAAGGCCCTGGTGCAGTGTTTTCTGTCCTGTCACATCCCGAGGAGCCCCCAGAGAGCCGTGGGAGCGCTGAGCTGCATCACGACCTCTTCTCTGATTTCATGCTTTGATGCTCTTCGCTCTTAGCACTGCAAACTGCTTCGGCGTCGCGCAAAACACCCGTCCTGTTTTATTCATAATGATGATACTATCATACAACAGCGTGCCTGGTGCGCGCTACAGCACAGTGACGCTGTGGTAGCTACCTCTCCCCGTTAGATATTTTTTTCCAACACCTTCTCTCTGTTTCTCTCAATCTCTTCACTTTGATCTTATTTGATCTCCTCTTCTCCTTGTCCCTCAGCTCTCCTCCCCTTTTGTGCCTCTCTTCCCAACATTTTCTCTATTTCTCTTCCTCTCAGCTTGTGTCCTCTCCTATAGCTTTCCAATTTTTTTAGCTCGCTTCTCACTTTTCTTCCTCATCCCTCCTCCTTTTCTCCCCCCGTTTCTCTCTTTTCTCCTCTTCTGTGCTTCCCCTCTCATTTATTTGCCTTAGTTTCCACTTTGCTCCACTGTCATCAGCTCCTTTACACTGAGCAGCGTGTAATCACGTTTGTACTACATCGTGTCAGTTGTGATCGGATTCATGCCTCCGTCTTCTGCCACCTCCGCAGAAAAAGAGATTGAAGACTTTTTGTCATATTTAAGTCATATCAGTGGGGGCAGGATTTCAATGAAATCTATATGAAAGTAACCCATTGTGGGGCTTAGGGGGCAGGGTTTAAAATGACTCACTCAGCACCAGTAATGATACAACCTTCATTACATTAAAGACTGTGGATAATTCCCATGAAATATAGTGATGCTATGAACCCCTGATAAGAACCAGCAGTTAGACATGGTTAAGTCTTGGCTGATATTGCTGGTGGCAGCATGTTTGGTCCCCCCCCCCCCCCCCCCCCCACCCCCCCACCAGCCCCCCACCCCCCTACCCACCCACCCAACACACACACACACACACACACACACACACACAAACACACACACAAACACACGTTCTCCCACACAATGTGGAGCTGCACTACTCAAGTAATCTCTGCAGTGACGCTGCGATCTTACTGCAGTTTAGCCATGCTCAGCTGCCCCTGGACCACGCAGCAACCACACAGCCTGTCAGCCGGTTCATACAGACAGGGAGAAAGAGGGGGGGGGACGGATAAAGAAAAGACACAAAGAGGAGAGAAATGCTGTTGAGATGGAGCTGGAGAGTGAGGCTGGGACACAAAGAAGCCCAAGAAAGAAAAAGGTACAAGAAATCAGAAGACAGGGGAAGTAAGGATGAAAAGAAGATCAAGTAGAGCGGAAACAAGAAAGGAGGGTGGAAAGTATCGATGGCAGGGAGGGAGAGATGGATGTTAAATGAAAACGAGGAGAGAGTCAGAGGGAGAAGTGAGGGGAGTTTTCGGCAGGGAAAAGACAGCCTAAGAGAACAAATAAGTAATGATAGGGTGATGCGTTCCCATTGTCTGCTGTGTCTGAGATGATAGCTGAGCCTCTCCCTCACATTGTTGGTGTACTGAGTCTCCCATCCACCCACACCTCTCTCCCCATTACTCCACTCTAACTTGGCAATCCCTCTGCATCAAAGCTGTTCCTCCTCCTCTCCTCTCCCCTGTTCATCACACATATTGCATTTCACAGCGCTTGTTTACCCTCCTGCTTCCTTCCCATATCGTCCACTCTTATTTAAACTATTGGCAGTATTTCAACCCCTCCTACCACAACTCTCCATCCCTCATTCCCATGTAGTATCAAAGGTTTCTGTTCCTGTGAAATTTCCAATAAAATGAACAATTTCCTCTGTGCTCTGTGGTCAAGTACATTTTCAAACTTATTTGCTTACTATTACTATTTGCTTTTTGCGGTGTTGGGGTGATTCCTCGCCTGTTATTTCTATAAAATGACCAGTTCCACTTTCTAACTTGTCAGCCATTGTTGGCCATACAGACAGCCACGTGCTCCTCTGAAACGCATGAAATCATCATCCACTTCTTTCCACCTGCCAGTCAGTACATGTACATCAACACGAGTTCACATCCAGCAGCAACGACGGCTGGAGCCACCCACTTTGAGCTTCACAACGGCTCCTCGTAAACCTACTGTATGGGTGACGTCACAGAGACTACGTCCATATTTTATACAGTCTATGGTTCACATCCATTGATGTAACCTGGTTACTGTAAATCGGCGTATATATGGCAGGTTGGTAATCAGATTTCTCCTCTACAATTGACCTTTTTTTGGAAGCATTACTATAATGATACAATGAGAGTGCACAGCTTTTTCTCATAACACAAATTATATTTGTTCTATAAAAAAAATCTAAATTTCAGACTTCTAGAAGATACTTTGTGTTAGTTTCGGTTTTAACTTTGGATGGAATTATTTTGAAGACACGCATAAAAAGCAGTTTAGAAAAGTGGTTAAGGTCAAGAAATGTGCTTTTTCTTATCTAATCTATCCTGGGAAATCTGGTTTTACAGTACATGTTTAAGAAATCAGGATACAGCAGAGAATCGAGTGTAAGCTGGTTATTTAAGTACATGTAAACACGGTAAAAAGGTGTAACGCAGAATCACAACCCCTTCCATGCAGCTCCAACCAACCAGTTGTAGTCACTACTGCAGCAGCAACAAGGACATAATCCCTCACTGGCTTCCCACATACTAAACTTGCCAATTGTGGTAAACTGAATATACGACAACTGCTGTACAACTGCTGAAACTGTACCCGGGTGTGTTTAATAGTGGTCTAGCCCCTGTGATCCCTGAAAGCTATATTCTTTATCGCCAGCACAGGTTGTCCCTGTAAAATAAGAACCTTCTGTTCTGCTTGGTTAAATACAGCTTATATGAAATACATGAAAAATGAGATCCCCCTTATCAAATCCATCCACAGACTTAACTGGCTGTTGTTTATTTCTCCACTTTAAAGCAATAATATATTGCCATGGCACCTGTAAAACACCAACTCACTTCATTTTGTTGGCTGTAATTAAGTGTAATTACTCTGGAAAACTCTAAATGGACACCAACAAGGTCATAGTAATCATGTAGGCTATGCTTACACACACGCACACACCAATCATGTTCACCTCAACAGGGAGGAGCCTCAGGGCAATCAGTAGGAGAAAGGAGAGGAGAATGGGGGGAAGGATGGGAGAAGAAAAGAGAGGCACATAGAGAATGGAGGCTGAGAGAGAGAGAGGGACGGGGGGGGGTGAGGGTTGGAGTCACGAACAAGGAGAAGCAGAGCGTAGAGCATGAATGCCTGCAGGACTTTGCTTGGTTAGAGAGGAAGAAAAGAGTTTACATGGGCACTTGGAAAGAGACATAAAAATGGAGGTACATCGTACACAACATCTTGTGAGGCTTTTACAGTGACAACCCCACACAAACATATAACAGACTCTTTTATCATATCAAAAGAAAGGAAAGTAATAGTATGATAATAACATATTTTAAGTGTGACAGAGTGTTTTAGATGTTCACCAACTGCAATCCAAATTTTTCAAACTTTCATTCATAACCTCCGTTCTCAAAAAGCCCTGCCGTATCAATTTTGCATCAGATGTTGCGGTGGAGTTGATGTATTGTCATGTCTCACTGTGGCAGTTAGTATCTAAGGGCTGCATGCCTGAATTAATGTCCTCGCCACTCTGCTACTGACACAGTGAGTCAGCCCCTGTACACAGCTCTGTGGTGATGGATTATACACCTGCAGCCATAGGGACTGCTGGGACTCCTGCTCAACATACAGAGCACACAGGGAATACTAGCCACCCTCTTAATCCTGACACGGAGACCAGTGGACCGAAACACCTCATCTATGGGTAACACAACTAGGATAAAGTGTGACACTTATAGTATGAACACACATAACTAATCGGATCTTTTAAGACAAACGGTATTCCACAGAAAGTAGTGTGACCCTTCCTTTAGTCCATGTTGCACACATTCAAACCATGATGTTAAGCATGAAGCAAACGGTGGCAAAAGTGAGTATACCTGCATATTAAAATAGTTTGCATTTGGATGTAGCTGTGTCTGAATTATTAGATACAGTTAAAGTGTATGGAATAGGTCTTAGTGAGTACTATTCAGTATGTAGAACAATTGCACCTTTACATCCAAGTGCAGGTGGCCAGACCACCACAATAAGAACTCCTCTGCTGCTGTGCCAAAAACATATTTTATGATCAAATAGTTAAGATTATACATTAATATTTGCTAGTTTGTTGGGAATAACGAGGTCTTAAAAATGATGTGACACTTTTAAGAGCGTGGGGACCATTGATTAGTTACTTAAAGGGGTACTCCATAGATTCAGTCTGTGTGTTATACAAAGTTGTTACACTTGTGATTTAGAAATCTGTGCAGCAGAGGTCGAGATGTCGTGACTTTGAGGCCCTAGCATGGGTCAAGCACCAAAAACAAATTATTCTATATTTCCCATAATGCAACCGGACAGTGTCTTTTCATTATACTCTTCCTGGTAAACCCACATCTTTCAAACTCCACATCTCCGGTTTGTAATGCGAGGTTCCTGTTATAATGTCACACTTCACATTCATTTAGAATCATCAACGCTAATCAAATTGATGCAATTTGATTAATAGTGAAGGAAATGCATCATTTCCTGTTAGCACATGCACACACACACTCGCCAACACTCAAACACACACACAGGGTCCCTTACCTAGCCATCCCGAGCTGGAGTTGGGCACACACATGTCTGTCTCTGCGCTGGGCAGCACAAAGCCCACCACGAACACCTCCACCCCGTCTGACATGAGTGCCAGCCCGAGCACCAGGAACAGCTGCCACTGGAACCTCCCGTGGCCACACTCCTGGATGATCAGCTCGTACTGTTGGGCCAGCTCCTCCTCGTCAGCCTGTCTCTCCTGCTCCAGCCCCTTTTGGTCCCTTGTGGCATCTGACACTGGTTGTCCCAATGCCACCTGGCCCTCCTTTTGCTTCCTATCTCCTGCAGAGGGGATCCCCTGGTACTCGCCCTCGTAGATCTCATCCTCATCATCGTGGCCCTCTGTCGCATCGCTGGAGCCCTCGTCGTTGTCATGGTTGCCCTCTCTGTCCTGCCTCGGAGGGTTCCGGTAGAAATCCTCATCTTCGTCCTCCTCATCCTGGAATCGGCTGTAGTTGTGTTGGGATGAGTACTCGTCTGTGGCGCGGTCCACCACCTTGTTGACTTTCTTTGCTGCATGCCGTTTGGCCTCCTTGACCATGTCCTTGGCCCCCTTAGCCAGGGAAGTCCTGTTATTGCAAGTGTCCTCCATTCTGGCTCCACCGGTAGGTCTTGGGGTTCAGAGGATACTTAGAAGTAGAAGAAATAGGGAAGAGGGGCAAGAGGGGTCAGAGTACGTTGGCAGGGGAATTGCAGGAATGGTGAGATCGGTGGGTCTCGAGATGCAGCAGGGAAGAAAACTCTTGAGTCTGCAGTCACAACGGGAGATAACCCACAATGGCTGTGGCAATCATCGGCCAGGCTGCGAGAGATGGGGGAAGGGGAAGAGACAGACAGATAAAAAAAGAGAGAGAACAAGCAGGAGGAAGGACAGGGGGGAGATCAGAGAGAAAAGAGGGAGAAAGTAACAGAGAGGGAGATGTAAATCAGATACTGCCTGTAAGTCATGTCTCCCCTGCGACATTCATAACTATCCCAGACTAACAGGTGACACCCCACAGACAGCACATTCCCTCTTTAATCATTCACCCACCATTCTCCCAGGCCTTTTAATCATTTGGAGTGATGTGAGGAAAAAGACTTTTGCTGTATAGCTCTCAGTTTTATTCAGAATGAATATTAAATTTCCAGGGGCGCTCTCCTTGTTCTATATTTCATATTTTGGACTTAGTTTTGAGGAGGTGAGCATTTTAAACAGAGATGCTAAATCTGCTGAGTCATGATTAGCTCTGGGGAACAGAGGCTAATAAACAAGCCTCTGTCCTAAATCAATTTGCCCCCAATAAAGAGCTGGTTTATTATAATGGGAGTGACGATCCAACCGGAACGGCACTGTCATATTTAATCCATGCAAAGAAGGGAGGAAAGGAGAAATGGTCATGAGTAGTGAATGCACACTCAGACACTGGCACATAACAAACACACACCTCATTTTGTGTAGTCAGGTGTCTTTAACACACAAGAAACACATAAATAATTAAACAGAAAGGCACCTAAACATGCCATACACATATGTGAGTGTGCTCTCACAGCATGGATGGGGAAGGCCTTTCCCATCTTGGCAGGCCGGTGCTGATGGGAGGGAGACCCCAGCATAGCAGTGCCAATGATGTAACATGATTTCATGTGAGTGTTCAAACTGCGAACTCCACAGTTCATCATCACATTGCCTCCACAGGCACACTCTCTTTACTCTTTACTCTATAATTTGTCATAACACAGAGACACAACCATTATTAAAACAAACTAAAAGTGATTGTGGAATTAAATTAGAGGGTGGGTATGGTGTGAGCTGCCCAGTGTGTGCGGTTCCGGTGTGTCTAGGAGCTGCTCACCACAGCCTCTAATGAACACTGAAGCCTTGTCAGGAGGACACAAATCACAGGGCCAGCTCCAGCTCCCATAATGCAATTTTACTGGGCAAATTGACACTGCTGATTCAAGGTGACTCTCCTAATCCCTTTTGGCTCATTGGATGACTTCTGTGCTTGTGAGCGTACTCCTTTACACATGGACTGACCAATTTTTTAATACCTCCATTGACACCGGTGGTTCCTCAGACATTTTGTCCTAAGGATGATTCATAAAGGCAGCTTTTAGAAATCTGTTTGTTTCCTTTGTCCAAAAGCAATTCCTCACTGGATCATTGTTGAGGTGCACACTACAAAGGGTTAACTTCTGATTAGTGGCATGATTTTCTCTTTTTCCTGAATAATAATATACGTTATACTGCGTAAATCCTGGACTTACATTGCAGAGTTTCTCAAAATAATTCTTCTTAAGCGTGGAACATTGTAGCTTCTTGTCATGTTCTCTATAGACTTCATCATTTTGAATGCCTCCGTAGACTGACACCCTGCCAGGAGCATGTCAGAGTTCAGTGGTGTCACTGAGCTTATTTTTTCAGGATCAGGTAATGTTGACTATCACACATCATTTTTACTTAAAACCAGTACGCTCACACACACCTGCAAAAGGGGATACATCCTGCCTGTCAGAGAATCAATGGAGTGTATTGTGAGGCCCGCTGTCACTGATGATGAAGCTCAGAGGACAGCCGAGCACACAGACAACCAACCTCACCTGACCGCAGCTGACGAGACCCCGACAGCGCAGACAGCCCGAGCAACGGGAGCAATCACAATCAAACTGGGTAACCACCAACACTCCCAAACAAACCAGTCTCTGTTTTATTCCATGCTGTCTCTAAACCACTCCGTTCCTCCTGCAGCTTCGTCAATTTTCTCCCTCTCTTTCAGGCTCCCTCTTCAGCATCTATTATTTCCATTAACGTCTTTGTCAGAAAATGTTTCCAACTTACTGTCTCCACCCAAGCCTCAGTCAACACACCCCCTTGTTGTAAATCCAGAATTCATTACCTATGTTCAATTCACACCACCATTACTTCCCTTCGAGGCAACCAAACTGTCTAAACATTTGACTATATATTATTACTGATAACAAACCAACATGGTGACGAGGATATGTATTGAAACATGAGGAAGCTGCATCCATACACTACTGTCCTGCAGGGCATAGCTGTTCTCTACAATTAGAATATAGAGTTGATATATAGTGTGTGTACCGTTGCTGTGAACCATGTGAGGATGGCTGAAAATAGGCCTTGCTCTAGCAACACCGCTGTCTACATGATGGATAGCGGCCCTGCTTTCCTTCAACCTCTTTAGAATACTAAAAAAACACTAGGTCAAGTGTCACTTGGCCCCAAATTTTCCTATGCATGAACATAAAGACAAATGAAGAGATTAGATTTACACAGGAGCTTTGGCCATATATCCAACTACGGAAAAGCAATTTGGGAAAAGTTAAATACTTCCACAGTATGTTTGTTTGACCAACACAGTCCATTTCAATACACTCTTTCATTGCTTATCATGACTTCATTAGCCAAAAGTAGCACAGTAATGAAGCTGCTAATGAGCATTTTTGAAAGATTTTTTTTTACTAATCTCACTAAATAACATTGTGATAATGACAGTGGTAATGAACACCCTTAGTCCAAAGAACTTAACACATAATGAAGCAATTATCAGCACAGTAAAGGCTTCATACAAGCAATGCACTTTGTCAAAAGGATGGATGTCATTGTTGGTGCCGATCTACCTCGAGTCCAGCAGTCATCAAACAGATCTGTGGCAAGCAGGTTGTTAGAATAAAAAGTAAACAATCAATTCTGGTCCTGGAATTTCAGGTTGCTTGACCCGTAACTGCTGGAGGAGACAAATACTTAATATTTTTCATGAGAACCTGAAGGAAAATCAATAGTGCCTTTTTGGCTGAGTGCAGTCCGGTAGTCCAGACATTAGCCCTTACACCGTACCAAAAAAGTAATAATGCAAAACAATGAGGGCAGCCGAGGGCTACTTATTATTGTTAGTGCAATAAAATGTTATAATAAATGCATGATGGTTGCATCTCCGAAAATGCTTTCTGAAGTGGCAATTTTCTGCCTTATGTTTATTCTTAAATGGCTTGTGCACTACACGTTGCAACAGTCCCTTTCCCTATATGAACCACAAATACTTTCCCTCTCAGTCAGGTCTGACTTGTCAGTGTCCTGCCCTTTCAAAGACATGCGCAAGCACAGTGGCTTGGCGGCCAGTTTGTTCTATTAGCATCAGAAAGAGCAGGTCCAATCTCTAAGTGGGCAGAGCCGCATGTAATCCCATCAAAACGGAGAGCCCATGACCTCATCTGGAAGGCAGAGGCACAACCAGCCTGGGACGTCTTCCGTTAGGAGATTTCATCAAGCACTGATGCCATTACTGACTGAGTGGTGGGGCGAGAGAGAGGAGGGTGGGGGGGTGCGATAAGTATTAATGACGTCAAAGAACGTCAAAAGAGAAGACGAAAATGGTTGTTTATGCAAATGGGGAATATAATAAAATGATCTTCTTTCAAGGCACCCAAACCTTCAACAGTTAGAGCTCCACCACCCATGATAAGAACTTCAAAAGCAGAGCTGATTGCAAGCCATGTTAATGTTACATCATGCAGATTCATAAGAAGCTGCAGCAAGCTGACATCTGCCTTTCCTATCGTGAGGAGCTGACATTGTTAATATTAATGTTGACTTTAATCACTTCTGTGCACATCCAAGGAAAAGGGAACTCCCCTCTGTTTATATTAATATTGTACATCTCAATACTTAGATGAAGGACACAGAATCTGGATACTGACTGTATTAAATCATAAGATGTTACATCTGCACAGACAGAAAGAAAACACATTTTTGGACTTGTCCCATCCCACCATGACGGTTTACAGAGACTAAAGTGTGTCCTGTTTTTGCGTCAGGCTGATGTCTGTTTGATCTTCTTGGTAAACATATGGTCTCCCTGCCTTGCCAGACCACACTGCTGACACAATACAGTGCTTACATAGCAGATACAAAACATAATGTACCACCACCACAGTCTGGTGCAGACCTACAATGACGCAATAACACCGATTAGGCAAGGCATGCAGGATGCGGCACATTTACTTGCGATTTTTTACTATTAAATTTTGTCAAACTGTTTGATGTGGTGCATGGTGGTTGTGTTATGTGTGCCTATTCTGGCAGACATGAGGATGACAAGTGGGTTCTTGAATGTAATGTAAACTATGCTATTGGATTTAACTTGCCTCTAAAGTAATGATTACTCTGTTAATTCCCTGTTGGCCTGCGCATGTCAACAAAATGTGCAGACAGAATCTTTTTGTGAAGCTCTTATATCTACTACCAACGCCACTGGCACAGTGTACTTTGCACTTTATACTGTGAAACCCTGGACTAGAAAATGTCTTACTCTTAAAATAGCCTGTGTGCTGCATAAACTTTAAGAAAAACTAACATGATGACAGGTCAGTGGATGCTTGAGATGGAGATGTTATTGAATGCAGATGAGGCATTCTGAATCACAATGAGATTCTTGTTTACCGTGGCAGAAAAAAAAAACCTACATCAACTTGAAATCAATGACAAGTGGTGCCAAAGGAAACACATTCTGCAACCTGCAATCACTTCTAACACTTTTTCATTCAGTGTTAACCCAGCAGGACTACTACAGCAGCCTTCAGATTGCAAACAAAGCACTTTGCCACAGATTTCCAGTTCACCGGCTGTGTGCCTGTCAATCGCTCACTGCCTCTTGAGGTGCAATTCACGGATGAGTCAGTCGCCGTGCTCCCGCATCCTCTCCTCTTGTTGGTGGCAGTGCAGAGTGCTTTAACTGCCCCAGGTCAGGTGGCTGGATTGCACTACAGCATGCACAGTCCGCAGCCAACAACACCAAACTCTGCTCATGCCAAGGACAATTATTCCACTATAAACATGCTCATTGATGTAAACTATGAGCTCCAGTCAGTGATCATCATAAACCAAACAACCAAGTAAGCAAATTCATTGACAGACCTTATTCATATAGCACTAAATCAGATATTTTAAACCAATATGTACAGTATACATAAAGACTTTCCAGAAGGATTATGTCACCCTTAAATGCTGAATTAATTAATTTCCACAATTAAAATGATACAGAAACTCCACTACATACATCCCTGTAGTTATATGAGGAAATTCTTCTTCTTGCTTGTTGCCTGCTTTCACTTAATGATGCCAATTTCTCTATTTTTGCAAGGAGGCATATGGACTCAGTTTAGTGTATCCACAGAAAAAAAGAAAAAAAACACATGCCCAGAAACCATCCCAACTTTTAATAACAAATGATACACAAACTTATGAATAAATAATGAGGTATCTCAGCTTAGATGTTAGTTGGAGATAGCCTATCATTCGAGATTAATGAACAACATGACTTGTAATTCAGCTGATAAACAGTTTATTGAAAATACTGGATTTTTTTCTAACTCGGAAGTGTTAAGTCAGCATGTTTTTTCAAGGGAAAAGTAGTAATTACTTACCATCATTTATGGTGAGGAGAGTGAACTGGGCTGGTAGTTGCCCATTGCATCAGACTCCGCTTTCGTTGTATGGAAGAAAAACCTTCTTTTTTGTTACTGTAGAAGAGGATCAGAGGTATAATTGCCAGCGCACGACAGTGAGTTTTTTTTTCGATGCAGTCCTCCCTCGCTGCAGTACTTCAGGAAAGGAGAGAGGGAGAGATGGAGGTAGGAGGGAGGGATGGATGGAGAGAGAGAGAGAGAGAGAGAGAGAGAGAGAGAGAGAGAGAGTAATCAATGATTGTACTTCATTGAGTGATGCGGGTAATTCCGTCTGATGGAGCAATCTAGTTAGGTGACTGAATGACGTGAAACACCGCAACGCATGAATGCTAAACAGAGAAATGTCTGGATTTAAACAGGCTACAGTGCTGTGGTCCGTTCACCATGAGAGAAACACACAATGTGAACCATGAGTATCAGTGCAGGAGGATGGCTGGAGGACAAAAGTTGTCCAGTTCAGGCAACAACTGCTGCTTAATCCAAAAGTTTTTCATAGCATGTGAGTTAGTCTTAAATCTGGATTATGTGTCTTTCTTAATTTTTTTTTTTTTTTACAATATAGTGTGTTCAGTCGTGTGTTTTCAACTTCATAACCGCTTTCATAAAATTAGAGCTGTCTGGGACCCTCACCTTGTTATAGACAGAGTCGACTCTGACTCTGTCTCTGTCCATGGTGCTGACCGGCACCTTTTGGTGCTGCTGATGGCATAGAGACAGATGATCCCACTATAGTCGTGCGCATTTCTGCCAGTTCTGTAAATATCCAGGTGCATATTTTAAAACAAAGCTTTTCCATATCCCCTAACTGTGCTCCTCACGCTGAACCTCCCGAAAAATATAGCTTCAGCTAATTATCAGAATCAGAATCAGAATCAGAGTCGTGTTTATTGCCAGGTGTAAGAGGTATACACTGGGAATTTGCTTTGGTTTTGTTAGTGCAAGGAAGCAGTATAATAACAAAAGAATAGATAAAAACGTCAGAATAAAATAAGAATAAAAAAATGTAAATTCTACCAATATACAATATACAAAATAAGCTATAAGGAAGTAATATCCCATAAGAAACTGATTGAACGTTAAATAAGAAAAATTACAGCTCAAAAGGTGTATATATATATATATATATACAAATATGGCCACAAATATAGCCAACATTCATAACCCAGTGTTTCATGGTGCTACAACAAAAACCTTGAGACAGACGTGAAGCACACTAACTCCCTTTGATTCCGTGTTAGATTCACTCATCATCAGAAAGAGAGGTAGTGAGGATCTAATTAAGATATTGGGTCATAAATGAGAAAGCTTTCCATAAATGAAAACAAATTAACATGATATCTAAACCATAAACCGGAACCCTATTCCATGAATATGAAAAAATATAAAAAACATCATCTGTAAATAAGAGACAGTGTTGTAACCAGGGAATGAAATTAGCACCTGCCACCTGCCAAATGCCGAGTAAATGTTGGCCGTGGCAGGTACAAATTTCAGGTCACCTGCCACCATGGCAGGTTTATATTAAGAAATATTATTTTTAAAAAGCAACTCTAAAGACTAAATTAAATATAGTCATGGATTAAAGGTTACATGATATATTCCAAAATTCTAGGGACTGGTACCACTGACTCAGTGTTTACAATTTTAAAGCGTTCTACATAGATTTCAGAAGTGGCAGACAAAAAAAATGCCGTGGCCGGTAGAAGTGTTCAGTGACCTGCCACGGTGGCAGGTGGGGAAAAAGGTTAACTTAAGACCCTGGTTGTAACCAAAGGTGCAGTCACATAGCTGTATTGTGTGAAAATGATGTGACCCTTGACCATGTCAGTCACAAAGCGGACATATAGGCACTGCTCACCTTGCATGTCGTTCACATCTGGATAAATGGTCTCCACTTGGACCCTTAATGGGACAAGAACAGGGAGTCCAGGCCCTCATAGCTCGGAGGAGGATGGTTCCCCCACCTTACATCATCCCAGACCTGGGGTGAATTTGTTGTTATAATGACTCAACCTGCAATATTCAGTGTTATAGTGCACCAATCTTCTGAATTCATAAAATCATGTTTACATCATTCATAACTGTGATTTTACACAATAAAGCCAACATAAATGCTTACATCTGTTTACAGCCCGTGGTTCACATTTACAGTTCAGGTATTATGCTTTGTATTTTGTTTTTCATTTACACTCCACTGAGTTTCATTTGACAACATAAAGTATCCTGTGCAGTAACTAAAGCCCTTGATTTTCAGATGCAGTTTTAGCACAGCAAAACGCTTTCATTCTTTCTGTGCCCAAACCTAATGACCACAGAGGGAGTAATGCTATTGAGGAACACCACACAAAGATTATACAATCCTGTTACAATAATTGCATAACCTAACCCGGGCTCTTAGAGATAAGTAGGCTCTTTAGATGAAGTGTGAGACAGTGACTGCCTGCGTGCCTGCTATGCCAGATCCAAACGCCTCTGAAACCTGCGAGTGGTTCCTGAAGAAAGTGAGGGAGGGGGGAAAAAAGGAGATGACGGTCTGATGCAAGCACAGGGACATTCAGCCTTTCAGTATTCACATCATTAAAGCCTGCAAACTGTACCAGCGCTACCAGTGAGACTCAGTCCACTGCCTACCAGCAAGCTCTTTGATGTATTACACTCCGTCCATCTGATTCATTATTCTCATTTTTAGAAAAAACTAAATCTCAATAGTTCCATGTTAAAATGCTTAACATGTAGGACATGCAGTGAATAGTGCAGCCTGGTTGTGCATTTTTCTTACTGAGTTTAAACACAGAGACGTGGCTTTGACACTGGCTGTGCGTCATATTCACCACAAAGGATACTGAATAGGATTGTAAATGATGCATACAGTGTGCACAAAGACGACACACAACACAAAAGCGTGCAGGGGCACACAAACACACATGTAAACAAAAGGAAAGGCATCTATCTTTATCCTCTGAATTTGATGATTCACAGAAGCAGTGGCCTCGAGGCTTGGGACACTCTTTGCTTTTGATTCAGAGTTGGGAGACAAACCCCCCTCAAGCCAAAAGACTCCATTTACTACTGCTGGAGAGCTGAGGAGCACTTAGCTTAATGTACGGGACAGTAGAGTGACCCACACACACACACACACACACACAGTCCACTGCGCATGCCAAAGTCTTCTCTCTCTCTTTTCTTGTAAGACTTATACTCTTCTCTTTGTCACATAAACAAGCACACAAGCGAGAAAGATGCTCATGAATTTTAGTGCCTATTTATTACAGTGAAAGTGCAATCAATATAGTATTCATATTTCACAGAGCTTGCAGGTTGGATACTGACATGTATGAAGAATAGCTGTCAAGTTAATGAATTCCCATAACACAGTAAATAGCCTATTGGTGGTATAGGTAATAAACACTGGTGGACTCGGGGAGGGGTGATAAAGTGCCCTCTAGGGTACCCTCCCAGTGGAGAAAACGTGATGAAGTGTCCTCTAGGGTGCCCTTCCAGTGGAGAAAACGTGATGAAGTGTCCTCTAGGGTACTTTCTGTGTGCTGGTGCCTCACCACGTGCAGCTGGTGCCCTTTTTATATTTTTTGTCCCTGCCCCTCAGACAGCCTGATTCCGCCACTAGTAACAAGAAAGAGAGCGTGTTGGAATCTCGTAAAGCCCTCGTGGACCCTGTTAGGTATCCCTCTCATCTTCCCAATAAACTATGTGTTGTGACGTGTACAACTTACATGCAACATTGCATTCTCACACTAATACATACAATGTATGTGTCTTACTGCATTTTGCACTTTTCTTACAGATTTTAATCTCCCTGTTTAATATGTATCCTACTACCCCCGAGATCTAAACTGGATGTAGTACCTGCAGTGCCAGCTTTCCTTAAGAAATGACTAGAGAGGTGGAGGTAGACTGGAACAACTGTCTGCTGCTTATCGTCATCCAGATTATAAGAAACGAATGTGGACACTGATGGTAATTGTTTTTGCCTCGTGGAGATAGAGACTCAGGCTAACTGATTTAGTCTCCATCTTTCCTCTCAGCCTCCACTGCTCATCTGCACTCATATGGCTGATCACTTTATGCCGTAGTCAGCATTTATCAGACTATATGTTACATAATAATGACATAACTTATGCAGTGTAGTTGTCTCTTTGGTTGTTAATACTATCTTATCTGAGTGCGAACAACGGGGTCATGATGTATTTAGAAAGTGCATGCAAATCCAGTACCCAAGCATTCTGAAAGCAAAACAAAAGGACGGTGGTGTCACTGATAGAGAGATGTGATGGATTAGAGTGGCCCAAGGGGGAAGTCCTGGTCCATCAAAATGTAATGAAAACTAATTTGAAAACAGCAGAGTATGAATAACTCCAAGATGAATTCTGGCAACATTGTGTTTCAGCGAGAGGTCATCATTGTCTCGTATGCGAGAAAAATGGGTTGATAACATTACGATTGATGATAGCACATTAGGTGTTGTCTTCAGGAGTTATGGCTGTCTGTAAATAGGTCTGACTGAAAATCGATCAAGGGCACAAACAATTTTGTACTAAGCTTGTAATCTAGTTTCACAACTGGAATGCAAAAGATGAAATCACACACACACAATAAAACAACAGGGCTTAATACTATTTTTGGGGATCTGTTAAAATCAAAATACAGTGTAAAAAAAAGTACTGACAGAAAAAAGTTCCTTAACAAAGTCAACTTGTATAAGCACAGAACATTATTTCCCAATTTCTGTTTTGTCTACCATTGCAAGGTCCTGAATAGTCTAACGTACCTGAGCTAAAATACCAGGGGGAAGAAAGTCAAATGGATTGTGATTATTGTCCTGGAACAGATTGAACAGGCTATGAGAGAAGAATGTGAGCTGAATCCCATTTCAACACACACAAGCCCAGGTGCATTTCTTTTGCTGAAAGGAAGGTGAAATTTACAAAAGGGGATCTAAAGGAGGGTTTGAGGCAGTAATACTGGCTTTAATCTAACCACTATCAACAGTAGCTTATTACCTTTGTCTGCAACAAAAGGAAAACATTATACAGAGTGGGTACAGAATAGAGGTCTGTCTCTATCGTCTGTCTGCATCTACAACTCAGTTCTAAGCTATTGTTTATTATTTCATCTATGGATGTACTCACGTGGGTCAGAAGAAACATGTCATAGCTGATGCGGTACTTTGATCGTAAGTGGTTTGTAATAATTAGAGAGAATATGGATTTTATATTGACAGATAGCAATTCAGTTGAATGTAACTTTATCACATGGGGCAATTACAAGGATACAATGAATAGTACAAAATAGTAAAAGTAATAAACAAACAGAATCATATATCATATATGACACAAGAAGAGGCTGATACCAGATTATTAGGTATTGTGCTATTAAAATGCTGCCATTAAGAAAGATACAGTCCACAAACCATGCAGTTTCCTGTGCATAACCAGTTCTTGTTATAATAACTTAATCAAAGCAGTCAAGCATAGGAAAGTTACAGTTTTAACATCAATGGCATGATAAAAAAGCAGAGAACTTAACAAGCCAAGAAAATCACCCTAAAAGAGAAACTGTGATGAACACATCACCGAAACCTTTCAAAACATGTGAATCATCAGCTCTGAAATGGAAATAAGTAATCTGTGGGGGCTACGGCTTCCTGTCATTCAACAGGAAACCTCCACTCCCCACAGAGCAGCGAGGATTATCCTCTGTGCCTCACGATTCTGGTTCAAATTCACAGCCTGCGTCAGCTGTCAAGACATGTAATAATAAAATGTGTGTGCACTGAGGGGTGTCTGTGCCAGGCCTTGCTTCCACTAAATGATCATTCTGTTTATTTATAGTATATATTTGATTTGAAATGAATCAGATTGAATCCTTCAGACCTCAACATTTTGTGATTGGATGACCAGCTGTCAAACTGTTGTTTTTTGGGGGAGATTACGGCACTGTCACCAATGTTACTACCATGCATTCCCGTGTTCAAAGTCAGCCTGCAGGTCTTATGACAGTGCTGACAGTGAAGTACTCCCAGCGCTCAGCCAGGTGGTGAGAAGGCTCCAGTCCAACAGTACTGCTTGCAGCTCTGCCACGGCTGAGAGCGACCATATGTCTCTCCTCTCTATAGTCTGCTACCAGCACAGGACTGCCAAGCCGTTAGGCCTATCCCACATATGTGTCTTAGTACTGTTTAGCGCTGGGTCTTCTGGGGGTAGAGACTTTGCTGTAATTCAGTTTGTGGACCATTGTGTCCTCTGTGTTTGCCTAAGTGAACAACAGAGACATGGCCACAGGGAGGTTAACAGGGTGTCGGTATTCACCAAGGACTTACACCTTCTTTAGAGAGGTAAGCTTGCTTCCTTGTGACAATTTTAATCAGCTAATCTCTGTGCAGCATGCCAGCCTAGTGATACAATACAGTTTGTTTACTCCCTGAATGGGCACAACTGCCAACTGAAGATTTGCCTGAAATTGTTTGTTTCAAATGTCTTTTTTTTCAATTTTCATGGGATATCAAACCTCAAAACACCCCTTTATACACTGATGTTTAATCATCATCATTTCACAGACCTAATTCTTAACGTGTAATGTAAAAGGTCCCATATTGTAAAAAGTGAGATTTTCATGTCTTTTATATTATAAAGTAAAACAAATTGTGCATTTGAAACAAGCCGTTAGAATTTCTGTCCATTTGTGATGTCACAAATATACAAAATTTAGACCATTACACGGTTTTAAACATAAACTTTTTAAATGTGTCCCAGTTTATTTCCGGTTGCAGTGTATGTAAATAACATCAGCTGACAGGAAGTAAACATGGACCCAAACTGTTGCCTAGCAACGCAATTCTGTTGCAATTCCGTTGAAATGCACTAAAACGGAGCGTTTCATGCAGAGGGTAAATACAGGTATATTCAGGCAGACAGCATGAGGAAAATAAAAGGTTTTTTTTAACATTACAGCATGTAAACATGTTCTAGTAGAAACACAAAATACAAGTATTAACCTGAAAATGAGCACAATATGGGACCTTTAAGAGAATATCTATGCGGACAGCAGCCTATAGTTATCATTATGTGTTCAGGCTACAACCAGTAGCAATAACTACATATTTTCCTGACTCCTAGAGCCTGAAAAGAACCACTCACTACTGCTACTGGCTTTCACCAGTGGTGGAAGAAGTATTCAGATCTTTTACTTAAGTAAAAGTATTAATACTAGGCCTACAGTATAGAAATGCTCTGTTACAAAATAGCCTACCCAAAGTAAAAGTAGCCTAGGCCTACTCATTACGCAGAATGGCCCGTTTGAGAATCATATAGGCCTATATTATATTACTGGATTATAATTATTGAGGCATTAGTGTGTAGCATACATCACTTTAATGTTGCAGCTGGTGAATGTGGAGTTAATTTTAACTAAAGGCTACTTTATACAGGCTACTGCTGGGCAGCGTAACCTACAATAATATCTCATAATTTATCTGTTGATTTATATTTTGTATAATTGCACTAAAGCTGCAAAGTAACAAGTAACTTTAGTTGTCAAATAAATGTAGTTGAGTAAAAGGCTACAATATTTCCCTCTGAAATGTAGTGGAGTAGAAAAAGAAAAAAAAAGGAAAATGGAAATAGGCTACTCAAAGAAAGTACCTCAAAATGATTTGAGTATTTGAGTAAATATAGGCTAATTAGTTTTATTCCACCACTAACTGTCTCAGTAATTGCAAAGTAAATTAGCTGTATTATTAAAATCACAGCAGACTGAATGGGAGCTTTTTGTTTAGTGCTGTGGTACCCGTTACCACGGAAACATTCTATCCAATCAGAGACGACTTAGCAAGGTTGCTGAGGAAACAGTTGCCAATCAGAGACGATTTAGCAAGGTTGCGGAGGAACCAGTAGCCAATCACAGAGAGTGTTGTTTAAGAGTCGGTAGGTTTGAAACGGCAAAGCAAGCATTTTCTAACTGACGGAGTAAACAGTGAAGCAGGAGAAGTTATTCTGCATATAAACACATAAAACAGGTAAATATGATCGAAAGCAGCGTAACTACACGTCTGTGTAGGTACGTTATCTCATATTTAACAGTTACTTACTCACTCCTAGAGTCTGTGAACAGCAGTAACGCTGTTTGCTCCAATGAGCTGTGTGTCTCGTGCTGTTCTCTAGGCTACTTTAAGATGTTGTAAAGTGTTTAACTTACATCTTAAGTGAACATTTACTTTTCTCCTACCAAAGAACCTCTGTCAAATATGTTGTGACATGAAGTTTGCATGTTTTGTGACGTTATATGAACAGATATATATGTGTTTGTTGTGTTATTTTGCACAAGTTTCTCCATTATAAGCATACCCTATGTTCTTTAACCAGTTTAATCCTTTATGTCCAGTAACTCTAACATCATAATCTGTAAACTACAACTGTTAGGGCCTGCTAGATAGATAGATGGATAGATAGATAGATAGACAGACAGACAGACAGACAGACAGACAGACAGACAGACAGACAGACAGACAGACAGACAGATAGATAGATAGATAGATAGATAGATAGATAGATAGATAGTAACTTTATTGATCCCGAGGGAAATTCAAGTTTCCAGCATCACAGTTCCATAGTGCAGTAAAAAGTTAGTAGTGCAAAGTACAAAAAAATATACCAGATATAAAAATACAAGGAGATGAAGAAAACTGTTAAAACTGAATACAGTGCAGGGTAACAGCTGTGATACACGACTATCAAAAAAAGTGGATATAGTGCAGAAGAGACTGTTAAACATAAGTATAGTGCAGGGTAACTCCAGTAGCTTAGTTTATGAAAGTGCACTGTGCATTATTATCTGTCCTGCAGACCGTCCTCCTTTGTCCCCCCCTCCCTACAGAGGTGTTGTACAGTCTGATGGCTCGGGGGACAAAGGATTTCATGAGTCTGTGTAGGTCTGTTGTGTGAAATCTTGAACATTATCATTTGTACCAAGAATTTAAAAAGACACCAACATTTTTTGTTAATATAAAGAAAGTATTCAGTATAAACTACGTTTTACAACATATGATTATGTGGCCTTATATTGCTAGCTTGTGCTGCTGCAGTTTGTCCTTAAACTAACATCATTCCACCTATACATATTTTTGTCTAGATGTCCTCAGATGAAGAGTTATCAACCAGTCCTGTTCTGCCTAAGGACTCTGATCCAGGCAGCTCTGTCTCCTCTGACCTTCAGGTGATTAAAGAAAATCACATTTACAATTTATGTGCCTTTATGTGCTTGATCACATCGCTTAGATCAGGAAACACAGCAACATCTTCATGGTGTAGTCAGTTAGGGCAAGCAACACATGCAATCAGACAACTTTTAAACATACATCCAGTTTCAATCAACAATCCACTTATTTGGAAGTGAAAACAAAGGAAGCAGGCCAGGAATGTATATTTGAATTAATCATTGCATTGTAAAACTAAACTAAACTTGTTTAGGTACTTGTGTTGCTTGCCCTTATGGACTGAGTAACAGCTCTGTAAAGCTGTATAATCAATTTTTTTTGTCACATCCCTATGTCCCGAAATTGATGATGACTAAAATGTTATCATATGAATAGGAACAATTGCTAAGAAATTAATATAGATATCAATAAACACTTGTCCAGACCTGTCCAGCGTGTACTCTGCCTTTGCCTAATGTCAGCTGGGATTGGCTTAAGCCCCCCCGCGACCCTGAATAGGATAAATGGTTACAGATAATGGATGGATGGATAGACACTCACTTTTTTTTTTTTTTTATTGTTTATGGATCAACAGGAAGAGTATGAGGAGCTCCTCCGCTATGCTGTGGTCACCCCTAAGCTTGACAGAGTCACCAGTGCTCACTTGCAGCGGCTGAGCACCTCACATCCGTCTGCAGGGGGTCGGACTTCCCAGAGAAAAGATGACACAAAATCACTGCGCCCAGCAGGTATCTTGGGTTCCTCTTGTATGCAGGACACATTCATTCATACACGCACACACATTTCACTAAGCCTTTTTGACAGAAACACAACGTGAGCCCTTCCAAACACTGTCCCCGTCAAATGATCTGCTGTCAAAAAGGATTTGGCATCACAACATGGAAGAAATGTAGTGTGTTTTTATCAGCCTCATATTTCCAGCCTGTAAACCAGTCTAGTCAAGATGCATATGATATCAGTCTGTCAGATCGTACCTCCTATCTCTTTCCCCTACGATACTCACATCTTAAACAGTCCATCAGCTCCAGCTCCAGCTGCAGCTCTCACTGGAGGTTTAGTGCTTTAACTGTCATGGAGTAGTGCACAGGGATGTAGAAAGCAGACGGCCGATTGGTAATGATCTCCTGGCTCTCTGCCCGTACTGCTCTTTAGAGTGCAGACTTTCTCTTCCCCCTGCAGGATTTAATTAAGATATTGACATAAATGCATTCCTGGACGAGGAGTCTTGCTCGTCTTAATCAGCATTCTCGCCATCACCTTTTCTGTTCTTAAACTGTCTTTTGTTTTCTGACTTTTACATTTTAACCTATTCCAGGTCAAAATGTACTTAAGCAGCATTCACTTTTTATCTATTTGTCATTGTGCCTCTCTCTGATTTCTTCGTCTCCTGTCAGATACCGCCACTGAAGCTAAAGATGGGAGGCATTCTAGCAGGAGTCTGAGATCGTCACAAGTCTCCCCCTTGATTGTTGAGCCCTCCACACGCTCAAGAGCCTCTCATGGTAAATTTAATTAACAGTACAAAAAAACAAAATGGTTAGGTCTGATATCTAATTGTATATTTATTTCTTGTGATATCAAAAGAAATACAGATACCACCCAATTGCAATGTAATCTAATTTTCTATTGATATTCTGTCCGTCTGCTTTTCTTTTTTCTTTGCCTTCCAGCTGAGGAGACGGCAGGTCGGTCATCTAGCAGGGCGTCGGTGCTCTCGAAAGCTCCCTCAGACAGGTTACAGATGGTGTCTCAGAGGTCTAGGCCAAACAGCCCACACCCCCTCGAGTTCGATGTGACAGAGATGTTTATCTCGGAGGAGAACATAAGCAAGATGGAGAACATTCTGGACACGTGGAGCAACAACCTGAAGGTTAGTCTGCTCCTCATACTGTAGAACTGTCCTTCCACAATCCATCAGTTTAATGGCTCTGATTGGCTGCCTGCTTGAGAGCTTACCATAGATAATGTTTCATGGCTATATATAGGGCTTTGACATGGCTGAACAATAATAATAGCTGCGGTGTGTTTACAGCAAAATAGACGCATGCTGGCAGGTTTATTCTTTCTTTTTTATTGTTTCCTTAAGAAAAATGACTACAGGAACCTAAACCATAACAAATAAATCATATATACATATAATAACAGATAGTAACTGTAAATTGAAAACAAAGTTTTCCAAAACAAGTGAGGAGAAAATATGGTAATGATGATAATAAAATAATAATATTCATCAAATAAAGTAGGAAATTTAAATTAAAGAAATTTATTATAAAAATAAGAAATAAAAAAAACAAATTAATAATAATAATAAAGAAACATAAATACATGAAAATAAATTAATAGATTAAATAAAATTCACACACCAGATCCCCAACATCTACTTATATTCCTGTGGTGGCAGGTTTATTCTTGATAAACTGAAACGAGAATGCAAAAAGTTTTGCACAAGTGGTTCAGTCTGGTAAAGTGTCAACAGAGCATTACTCAAGCCTTTGAAGAGCAATCTGGAAGTCAAATGTTTCTGGCAAAGAAACTTTAGTGTTACTGCGCTTCATTTACAAACCTAAAATATTGCATGGTGGAAAATGCTTAAATGTCACTGACACTGTTAGTTTCCGCTTATATAATGATAAATAATGCATACTGTATGTGTACAAGCAACTGAAATCTGCATAGTAGGTTTATATTAACATTTCCCATCCTCATGCAATGAGACAGTTAGACTGAGATGGATTAAATGCAAGAAATACTGTGGACAATTTCCATAAGTGATGGTGAGGAAGAGACCAGAGATTATAAAGGGAATGTAAAGTCTCAGGAAGGCTTATGAAGAGGATGACAGCTCTCCTCTTCATGGAACCAGTGACCTTTTTTAATGTGTCTCCCAGTGGAATGATTTTGGAGGAGGTGAGTGCCTGGACGTGGGTGTCCTTCCTGCCCTTTTCTTCTAATGTTGTACAGCTCATTCATGGAGGGCAGGTGACAACCAGTCGCCAGCTAAGTGGTGCTGATAAAAGGGTTTGACCTAGGAAAAGGCAGAACCCTGGACTGTAGTTGAGGAAGTTGAGACTCTTTCATTTCTCTTGACCGATAGAATTGGTTGCTTGTCTGCTGTTTTAACTTCCAAATGGGGCAAACATGGTCACAGTTGTGGATGTTGTTTGATCCTGTTGAACTTTAGTTCAGGTCACAATTAAACCATTTACCTCTAAAGCCAAATCTTCGCTCTACTTCTGCATTAGTGTGTTCTGGAGGCTGCATGTTGTAACCTGTTCTAGACCTCTGAAATCATCTGGCTGAAGATATGTGTACATATGTCCATATTTACTTAAGCAGTGTAATGATCACACTGTGACTGTCCCATCCTCTCTCTTCCCTAATTAGTCAAATGTGCTGACTGAGCTCAGGAAGTGGAAGCTGGCCTCGATGGAGCAACACAAGCTGGAGATAAGGAAAGAAAGGGAGAGGTATGCAGCCCAAACAGCTGGCCTGAGGTCAGAGCTGGACAGCCTGAAGGGGCTGCTTAACACCTATGAGACTTCAAACCAGAGAAAAGATGAGGTGACTACATGTGTATTTATTTGCTTTCTGCTGTACATAATGTGCGGGTTGGTTGAATGTGGATTAAGTACCTGACTGAGATTTAATTTCCAGTCATTTCCATTGTTATGACATTTCAGTGTAGGACTGGGTGGGCTTAATCCATGTCTAAGATATCAGCTCCATATATATCTTATGCTGACTTGCTCATTCTGTCTCTCATTCTTATGTACATTTGGAACTTGAAAGAAAAAGATGAGGAATGCCTTTGTCTTCTTTTTAAACCAGCGTATCTTGTGATGTGTCCTCCCACAGGTGATTGGGAACATGAGCCACGTGCTGGACAGACAAAAAGAGAAGCATGAAAAGATGAAGGCCTTCACCCGCTGGAGACTTCAGCACACTGAGGCCAAAGAAGAGGTACGCTGATGACACTGTGGTGTTTCCCACAGGTTGAAAACTATTTACAGTGGGGTGGGTGTCTTCATCGGCATTTGCATTGGATATTGGAGAGATTTAGATTCAGCTTCCTTGCCAGGCTAAATTTCATAACCCTTTTTAAAGCAAGGAGCATATTTACATGATCCCTTACACAGCATCAGTGTTTGCTTATTGTTTGTCTCCTTTTTACACTACGAATATGCAGATGCTTTCTAGTTTAGTCAGCTGTGAAAAATAACTTGAAAGACTACTTGACTTAGCATAGAGAAAAAAAAGTTACTGCTACTCTGCATGAACATTATATAAAAGGTAAAGGCAGGATGAAATATTTGTTTGGGTGAGCTGACCAAATTTTGTACAGACCATATTAAAGGAATGCCTGTGTTTCGTTCAGATGAAAATCACATGAGCCTCACATGTAATATCTCAACATCTTATGATCATTGAATCATCAGTTCACTCTTTACTTTAGGCTGTGATCTGTGGTGTTTGTTGGGTTCAGTTAAATAGTATAATTTATGTTTTTAGAATTTTCATATATGTATATTTTTTGAGAAATGGATGTAAAATAACTGGTAGTGAATGTATCTTAACATTCCTAGCTTAGTGTCAGTGCAGTTAAATGGTTTATGCAGATGATCACTCTCTGCATGAGGTACCGACCCATACATCACTATGTCACTGCACACTGAAAATGCATAATATGCCACATTTTTACACAAATATCCCCTCTTACAAAATTTACATATGATATTTTGTCAGTGCACTGGTGAACAATCTGTTCCTTTTCATACTATACTGCTGATCAAACTAGCAAGTGCATTTTTTTTACATTTACAAAATAGCTGTTTATGCCATTTGTTTAAAATGGTAAATATAAGTGGGTGACTCATTTTCTTGTCTAAAACATGACACGGGAAGTGCACCACATGAGAAAATGTACTGCACCTGCACAAGAATGAATTATGGGTGTAATTATTTCCTTGTGAATATTTTCATGGTCTTGTGGTTCCCCTGCTAGGCTCATGCTGCTCAGGTAGCGCGGCAGCACTACAATTTCCAGCTGAAGAAGAAGGTGTGGTTGGGCTGGCAGTCTCTGATCCAGAAACACTGGAAGGTCAAGGTGGAGCGGGCATGCCGTGCGAGGGCCGAAGAGGTCTGCACCCGCCTGTCTACAGAGTATGAGGCCAAGCTGGCAGAGGTAAATAAGCGAGTGAAGGACCCGCATATAAAATAGTGTGTGTGTGGTCTCCTGTATGGGAATCCCAGCACTCTGTAGTCAGTAAGACATGTTGTACATTTACAGAGCTGAGTCATGTAAAGCAGACTCAAAGCACCACTGGTTACCAGGATTTATTAGTTTCTTTCATAGGTACATATACTTTTCAAAACAGTGTTATTGGTGGTGTTATAGATATATATCAAGGCGCAACACAAAGGCATAAGAATGAAAGCAAGAAAAATAGACAGCATCAGGTGTTTTTGTCAGTATTATATAATCTGATAGTTGAATTCTTTCTATCCTCTGCTACCTGTCTCCGCAGCACTGTGAGGATTTAGAGAAGGCCCAGGCAGAGATTCAGAGACTGCGACTAGAGCGAGAGCGCTATGAAGAATCTATGAAGAAAGCCTTCATGAGGGGCGTGTGTGCTCTCAACATGGAGGCTCTCGGCATGTTCAACACTACAGAGGGACGGCCAGAGCAACCTCCAGTTCACCATCAACATGGTCTGTAATAAAATAACCACAAAAAACTATTTTTAGAGAATATCCATCTTTTTAAACGACTAGCACATCATCACAAGCCCCATAACTACATAAATAGACCCTTGCTCTATATAACAAAGCATAAAGGCATTGCTAGCGTTGCCTTTGTGCTGTATTGATTCAACACAGCTATCAAGATAGAAACTAACTGAAGGAAAAGAAAGAAATACCATTTCTCCGATAGAGTGCAGTCGTGTGCTATTGACAACCGAGTAGATTTATGAATGAGTGGAGTGGAGGGTGGTCTTTGTTCTTCTCTTGAAGTCATTCACCGTCTCATCTAATGGAGTGATGAATCAATGGATGTGCTGAGTGCTGACTGAGGGCTACTTTGCACAAGTTGTAAACCTTGATGTGGCACTGAAAGATTAGCTGGAAAAGTTCAATAGCCCTTGACGATATTTATTAAATTGTGTATTTACTGTTATTTAGTAGTATGTTAGCACCGTGAAAATTGGGTTAAGGGCTTGAAACAATATTTGAGTAGACAAACATAACTGTCATAAACCTTAGACTGTAGCTGTAGCCAACAAGAGGTGCAACATTTGACAGTTGACAGTGCTAAGGTTTACAAAGCATTTAAATGACAGTGCAATAGTACTCATCAGCCTAGAACTTGCCCTAAAATCTGAGTCAGCAGGGATAGATCTATAGTTTCATACTATTAATTCACAATCTGCCATCAGCATGTTGCACCAACAGCCAGGATCAGGCAGTATTTCTATACTGCTCTTCTCTGTGCTATTTCTGGTGAGCACATGGCTGCTGAAGCTGGATCTCGCTGTTTTTAGCTTGTGCAAACAAACTCTAGCATGGTCTTCTGCTCATCCATCTGTTTTCAGATTTAATGAGTCTTGCAACCTGAAATGCATCTCATTATGTGACTGTCAAACTGGGGCTGGGCTGTTAATTGAATACTCTTTTCTTAGTCTTAACCAACAGGGCTAACACAAAATCAATATGAAGTGCTATTTAGCCTTTTTGAGTGCACATACTTGATAGGAGTTATGCATCATTAATGATCAGCCACCTTTTTAATTTGCCAAAGTGGGGGCGTGTAGTTGGCACCGGCTTCTCTATTACATATTTAGTTTAAAAACTGTACTCTTAACATATCTCCAAACAAGCAAGAGAGGGTGAAGGTATTCACATTATGGCTCAAACTTAACCACATCTAACATTTTTATGATATAACATTAGTACTAAGAGTTAGAAAGTGAAATTGTTCAACCAAAAGGAAATATAAGACGGGTAGGCTTTTCATTCACAGGATACCAGTCATCAGGTTTTCAAAATCAGTTGACTGGGAAAGATTCAAAACATTCAGCACTAGTGTTTTTTTGTAGCTATAACAAACTTGTATCAAGTTGAATTAATATTTTTCTACTTTCTGTAGATATTCTGCATCCCCAGGATGAGCCTGTTTCTGCTACACTGCCTCATCATCAACCATATCCCATTTCTACCACACGGTTCAGCCCAGTCCACTTTGACCGCCCGGACCCTTCCCACAGCGAAGTAGACGATATGGTGAGACATTTTCTAATGAAACCATACATTTATTTAGTCCTTTTCCTTCTCAAATCTCTCATTGGATCAATCAACCCATCGGTCTTTCATATAAAAAGTCTTGAATATGCTGTTGTATTTGCATCATTTTCTTTTTCTTTAATTTAGAAATTGTATTTGTTGTTACTTTATATCGCTGCAACTTCTGGCTTCACACTTTTCTCATGTAGAGGTCACTAAAACAGAAGTGTTTGTACAGTAGCATTTAATTTGCTTTTGTAATTCCTTCTGTCTGTTTTTATTTGCTGAGCTATGACTCCCTTCCTCTAAATCCCACTCCTGTTCCTGTTCCCTCTGATTCCCTTCTACTCAGGTGGGCTTTGGTGCCTCCATGTCCAGGGCAGAAGTGATCCCTCCCACTACAGTGGTGCACAGCTCCCTCCCACCTGGGAGCGCTGCAAGTTCCCACAAACAGGTTAGCATTAGACATACTGATCTACTGACTCTGGTACAAGACGTTACAAGTAATGATAATGTCCACCTTCACATGTGTAACTATGACGGCAATAATATATTTGAATAAATGGTTATCAAATTCATGACCAACAACAAAGAATGACTCAAGTTTAGTAAAAAATATTATACTATAGTAATCACATTTATACATGATGATACAAAATGATATTTTGTTGTTTCAGGTGAGCGGCCGTGTCATCACAGCCAGTCAACAAAAACCCTCAAAGACCGTAACGGCTCGCATCACTGCACGGAATGACGTTGGTAAGGCGGCACGCAGCAACCTTCAGGTGATGGGTGTGGCTCCTCCCATGAGCTCTGTGATAGTTGAACGCCATCATCCTGTTACACAGGTATGGGACAACAGTGTGCATCACTACTAGATCACTATTTGTGTTATTATGTGTATACCTTTAGTCATGTGAAGCTGAAAAATAATAATGAATTTCTTTTGTTTCTTTCAGCTCACTATTGGTCAGGCCACGGCTTCCAAGTTTCCCCGCTCCTCCCAACAGGTCCAAAGCTCCACTGGAGGCAGAAGCTCCTCCAGAACACACGCCAGCACGTGCCATGTACACTCCATCAAAGTAGTTGACTGACCACACACACACACAGACACACACACACATCTAACAGAAAGTGTTGCTCACCTAGTCTAGATTTAAAATGTAACACATCCTATGCAACAATCCTAGAAATAGCTGGCGTGGCATTAGTTTACAAGTCCGTTTTATTGTGATATCTTGGAGTAAATTTGCCCTTGCTCTCTGCATATGAAGTGAACATTACATTTTTTTCAGCTTCCTTTCATGAATGTGCACGACTTCTTGAGCAATATGATTTTTCTCAGGAAAATACACAGAGGCAGGTGTTTAGAACTGCACATGTTAATGTTTTTAATTATTACCAGCTGGACACATTTTAGAATTGCAAAATGGACATTTATTTCTATGAAAAAGTTTAACTTTAAATTATGCACAGGTGAGCCTGTACTGTAACACTGTACACATATTTTTAAGTATTTATTTTAGTGAAGTTTTCTATTGAGACAGACCGTCCAACACCACAGGTTGTTTGCTTTACTAAACCAAAGCCATATGTTAATGATCTGATGCACAATTTTTTAAATAAATAATTTTACTGCTAACTTCCTGTACAGAGCAGTAGTTGAAAATGACATGAAGTTTTTGTGAGTCCATATGTTGCACTGTTCATCCTCATAAAATGCTGCAGTGCTTACTGCTGGAACTCTCCGACTCCATCCGAATCATATCTGTAAGACAAATTAACATTTTCTGCAATAAAACTTTGGCACATATCCCCCAGGCAGCACAGATATATGTTTATAGATTCTTCAGTATGTTTTAAAAAAGGATATGTTAACTGAATGTACCTGCAGCTTTCCTGTTCCCTGTGAAGATGAGGCCCTGGTAGAGTTCTTTAGCAGGGCTCCTCTGAGCCAACTCCTCCCTGTGGAGCCAGATCAGCAGCATCCTGTTCCCATGCTCCTGATAGCTGTGCTGACCTGTGGACAAACACACAGCACTGTACAGCCAGGAAAACATTTCAACTAGTACAAATAACCTAAAGCTTGCCTCTGTGCATTGGATGATAAAATAGAAAAAATAAATTAGCAAATCTGATTGGGGAAAAAAAAGCTATCCAAGGACATTCCTTTCAAGAAGCTCATTTTATACTATTTCAGAGAGTTGCCAAATGCCCAGTCAGAAGCCTGTCCAGTCAGTGTGAGTTATGGCACCTGTCCACTGCTCCTCGATAGCTGACACTTGGTCCTGAGTGAAGCCCCAGTGTTCTGCGAGACTTTTCCAGTCTCCTGGTTTCAGGAGCTCGTACGCCAGGCGCCAGGCCATCGAACGGAGCTGCTTGGTCTCGAAGCGGTGGTCGAGTTTAAACGTTAGCGGACACTCGCTGTGAATTCTCTCATCAACATCTGGGTTGGCCTGAAAGGGCAATTAAATTATTTAAAGGCCACAAGCCTCAGAGTCACAGAGCACAGGAGCACTGGAAGAGAATATTGGAAATGATTGCCAATATGAATGCCAGAGTTAAACATTTTCAGATCAAGAAGGGAAAGGAATCAGGCATGCCCTTAATTAAATTTATGTTAAATTGGCTGTCAAATGCCTCTGGGTTGTGAGTCTTTTTTTTTTTTACCATGGATGCTTTAATAGTATTAGAGGGGGTTCAACTAATCTAGATTCTGACGTTGGGAAATGAATCATTTGTGATGAATGTAATTATTGATTTCAAGGCCTCAAGAATGGATTATGGCACACATGAAAACAGTAAAAGTTACAAGTATCATTTCCCCGTCTCTCACCTTCCTCCAGGCGTAGTATCTTTCCGCTTTGATGATCATGTCCACAATAATCGCCTCGTCTGCTCTGACTGCCACACCCAGAGCCGTCTTACCCTGCTGCTCCGAATCCAACAGGTACAACAAAATACACAAACTTGAATTACAGCTGTAAAGTACATGAATTGGATTTAGAAGTTTAAATGTATCATGCTGCTGTTATGTCTTAAATTAATCATATATAATTTTTTGCCCTTTGGATGGTTTAACTATCAGATTTTGACCAAGATTAAGTCCTGATAAAAGTGCACATGTACAAATACAAGAGCATAATTTAACATGTATGGAAAGTCCACTATGTTAGCTCTAGAAATAGTGTTTGTGAGAATTCTTACCTTATCTTGGAGTGTCGGATCCAGCCCGGCTTTAAGAAGCATTTCCACAACTTCAATTCTTGCCACCTCTGCAGCGAGATGCATAGCAGTCTGGGACCTCTAAGATTTCATAGCATAGGACAGGACAACACAATGCAGCAAATATTTTATTTATTTATTTCTTTTCTTATATATATATATAGTTTGGCTAACATCTTATTTGACTGTGTGACTAGGGAGATTTCACCTTATCGGTGACATTAACGTTGCAGCCAGCCCTCAGTAGAGAATGGATGACAGGGATGTGATTGTTCTTCACTGCCAGGTGGATAGGAGCCTCTAGGTGCTGAGAGCAAAAATATCCTGTTACACAACATGAGCTCCCAAAAATGAACTCTTAGCTTAGGAGAAAATATGTAAAATTACAATGGTGTGCATCCAGGCCGAGTGTCCACAGCATCTGTGTTACCAAAAAACTTTACTCAGAGAGTGTGCTACTGCCACCTAGCTTGTGTTTTCTTGCCTGATTTTGGAAGTCCGTATTTGCTTCGTAATCTAAGAGGAGTTGGACAAGACACGTGTCTCCTCTTTCTGAAACTGGATGGAGAGCACTGCAGTTGGCCTGCAAGAGAGGGAGGTTTAGCTGTAGGCCTACTACAAAAACAAACAAAAACATATTATTTACCACATAAACTTTGATGCTGCCTAAAGGATAAACCATATTACAATATTTTACAGTAATGCATTATTAACATCAGGGCACCAAGTCAGTATAGTGGCCTAGTGTACCGTTGTAAGGATGTTGGGGTCACAACCAGCCTCCAGCAGGGTCAATACACATTCTTCCTCACCGTTGTCTGCAGCCTGATACAGAGCTGTCTCACCGTCCTGCAACACAGAAACAAATATAATAGTGGTGTTAGATAACCACAACAGAAGCAGAACATTATTCTCAGGTGGACCACAATTTAAAATGACTTACTATGCTCACAAAATGTAACAATATTTCCAGGCCTATAACCAACTAGAAATCAGAAATCAACTACCCTTCTTACAATTGGATGGGCATCAGTAACTTCATAGCCAAAATATTTAAAAAATATTTGGTATTGGTTTATGCTGAAGTCTTTTTTTAACATTTTGAATACTTTAATAACAGACCGTCATCGTAATTCAGTTGATATCCATCATTAAACTCCAATCCCAGTTATAAGAATTTTTGACCAACAGCAGCAAGTAAGTCTTATCAAGTATAATTTACCAGTCAGAGCTGAAGTTCAAGCCAGAACACAGTTTGCCTTGTTATATTAACCAGTACATGTTTGATACATCTCAATTAATCCAAAGTGGAGCCACCATCCAGCAGTGGATTAGTCACTGAGCACACGCTGTCACAAACCAAACCGTGATAGAGACGATGTTTACACTGATTGTCTACCATATTGACTTCATCCCGTGTATCAAAGCTCTGCAGCAGCGATTGGATGGCGTCCAAGTGGCCGTTCCTGGCAGCTAAGTGCAGGGGTGTGTCCCCACTCTGGCAGAAGGGAGGGAGGGAAACAACTGGCATCAAAGAGCGTTGAGCTTGTTTGCAGGTGCAACACACAAATGTGCACTCAGACACGTGAGCATAAATAGGAGACAAACCAAAAACCCATAAACAAATCCACACACACCTTGTTGGGCTTCATGGTGCCCATGTTGTATGGCATGATCAGCATATCCATCATTTCAACACAGCCATGCTCTGCCGCCAATGCAAATGGCCTGTGTCCTGACTGAAATATAAAAATTGAGGTACAAACAACCACATTTACTGCATGGACTTTGGTACTCCTAAATAAGTTGCCCAGACAGTGAAATATACAGTTGATTTATGAAAAGTTAGTGTCAAGTAGATACCTGGTCATCTTTGTCTAGTTCTCTCATCTGCAGGTCATTAACTATATAATCTACAATGTCAGTGTGGTTGTTGATAGCAGCACAGTGCATGATGTTCAGTCCTTCCTGAAAAGCAAGTTAATGTTTGATCAAGCAGTGTGCAATAGAAGAAATGCACCTGGAGCTGCATTAGGCAACAAAAGGATGTATACCAAGAGGAACAAGAGCATCTGGGCTGAGGTTTGTAATGAGACACGCATACAAATGTTAGGTTCAAAATCCAGGATAATGGAAATGAATTAACACATGCCTGAGGAGGAGCATGTTTTTTAGAAGTGTTGCACAAATTAAAAAGACAAATGGCCCAATATCAACAGTGAAACAGTGTTCTGTTACCTCGTTCTCAACCTTCTGCTCAGCCCCAGCCTGCACCAGTAACTGCACGATCTCCAAACTACCAAACCAGGCAGCCAAATGAATGGGCGCCACTCCGAACTGTCAGACGCACAACACAAAATGGAAAGTTGTGATCATTTAAGAATACTACATAAGCTATTGTCAGTGGCTCAAGTTTTCAGTAGCAGGTATTTAAACCCCTCTCACATTGTCCTTTTGGTCCACCTTGACCCTCCGCTGCAGAAGAAGCTGCACAGCTTCCTTGTTTTTGCCAGCTACTGCGTAGTGAAGGGCAGTCCTGTTATCCTGAGGCAAACAACTTCATCAGTTTAATATAGGTTTTTACAAAAATCCCAGAAATGACCAACCTTTGAGTGAGTTTGTGTGATATTATACAATGCAGTATACTGAGTTGTAAGATAGACGGTTTGTCTATTTAGACCCACCACATTCTTTGCATTGGTGTTCAGCCCTCTTCCAAGAGTCTTCATGGTCTCCACATCATTTCTCTTAGCTGCTTCCATAAACAGCTTCTCTTTATCAAGCACTGCACAATACAGCAGACAGGAAGGTTTTACATATGGCTTTTTAAAATATTTTATTTAATATATATAACAGCATGTACTAGGCTTAATACAAAAGGTACCGTGTGAGGATTTTACAATGGTATTTGAGTCAAAAGCTCAGCAGGAACATGCTGTAAGGTTAGCTGAGATGAGTGTGTATGTTTTATGTGCTGCGGAGGAGATCGCCTTGGTCTCAGCCTTGTGCAAATATACTGGTTTCTTCTAAAGAAATAGTCATTCCACCATAACTAATGATTAACTCCAGCTTCAACAATACAAACTCAAGGGCTCAGTCCTGAACAAGTGACATTTTCTTTGAAATGCTCTATAATCTATCATTTGAATATTCTGTAAAGCCACTGAATATTATTTATTTCCCACCTTTTCTCATATTGTTGTACATACTCACACATCTCTTCGTTGTCAAAGCTGTCGTCTGTCTCCGCAGAGCGCTTGTTCAGTATTAAGTCAGCGAAGCCCCTCATTTTCTCCTGTCTCATCCACTTTCGAGGGTCCAAATCTTCTGTCTTAGGACGATGCTTCTTGATCATCGCCCTCAAAGCCATAGCTTTTCTCGGCATTGGGAAGCTCATTAAGTAACCTCTTTGTGTGACCAAGATAAACTTGGTGTAACAACCCAATGTGTGCACTGGAAGCAAAGCAAACCAAATACCCGAGGAAACAGATCCCACAGAAGATGAGACAAACCTGTTTTCGTGCAGTTCCTGTCTTCAAATAGACAACAGCAAGGCTTGAAGTGGAAGCGTACTCCTGCTATAGTCTTAATGCTGGAGGGCTGATCTGTGTTTACTTTACCTGCTCACACCCATGAGAGATTGCTGATACTAACAGAGAATATTTTACAAGTCACACTTCACCTATGTTCCATGACGAGTATGTGCCATGACTATGGCTTCATTAATATCATGCCTTGAGTATGTTGTGCAATATTTACAAAAGATTACCTTAAGGCTCTAATAGCAGTTTAACTTGTTTGTACAGGGATGTTTGACTAGTTACACATGCTCTTTAGGAGCAATGTTTCCCATTCACACCTGAGACAATACAGACTTTTGCTGCTGATCACTGTGCAGCGTGTATTTCTTAACAGATTCATGATTTAAACCAGCAATACTGCGGTCATAAACTTCTTTAAACCAACCTTATTATTCAGTAAACCAACCCTTTTTGGTTAAAAGTCAGATTAATAGAGAACTGATGGTAATTAATTGTAAAAAATGTCATCACCCAAAGTGAAAATTCAGCAGAATAGTCATTTATTTCAACTTCGATTTACATGATAGAAGGACTCTCTTATCTTAATTATTAAACATATACAGTTATCATTGGAAAACACAATAAATACAACTGGAAATTACTGAAAATATCTGAATGGAATAACTTCATGAAGATAAATAATAAATAACAATGGCACCTCAGCATGTAATAAATACCCTTATGATCCATTTTGCATACAGTAAAATAAAAACATTACACTTATCTTCAGCGCATAACAAAAATAGGCAATTAAACCGGCATACATATTACCATTAATTTGCCAGAATTAAAACAGGATTTGGCTTTTAAAAAACAAATAAGGCATATTAGTGCAAATATTACAGGCATCTTAAATACAGATTTGTCAAGAGAAAAATTTAATATGGCTTTGTGTGCAATGAAAACCTGCTCAGTGGAACATAGGCAGGAGGGGAGAGGTGTTTTTTTATTTCCCGAAGAAAACCTTCTCAGTTCTTCCAGATGAGGATGGACATTATTTGTGCATGACCGTCACCTGAAGAACTTGTCGATGGTGTTGCGAGGACCGAGGCCTTTAGCCTTTTTAGAAGGGGGAGAGGAAGGCGAGTCCCGTCTGAAAGTCATTTAAAAAACATCCCTTGTAACTACTTTACTTACAGTACATGGAATATGCAGAGACCACATGTCAACATTTTGTGCAACAATCTGTAATCTCACCTTTTGGTTTTGCCTTTACTTGCTTGCGTTGGCAGGAAACGGCTTCTGTCTGTGAACAGCAACAGACACTCATGAACATATATAGAAAAAAAACTCTTATCTGACAAAAAAAAAAGAGACGTCCACCGAGGAGGCACACAATTGCAGCACCTCCTCGGGGATATAAAGAGTGCAATTTCTGAGGCAGGCTTGTTTAAGAGGAAACCGGGGTGCAGTTCATTGTGGGAAATGAATAGGTGAGAAAGTGATTTAGCCATTTCCAAGACCAGGGCAAAGGAAGCCCCATGGGCTGAAATGAGATGTCTTTTCTCTGTAGGAATCGATACAAACGTCTCACACAATGTCACTGTCAGTAAATAACAAGGTCAGAGGCCACCGACATCCTCTCAAATAGACATTCCTTCTGTTACTTCCAAAGATGTCACACAGCCGCAGTTTGTAGGCGTGACTAACAGGATCCTATCGGTCATCAGCAGAGATAGATACACTGTCAGACTTTAGATCCATGCAGGAAACACTGACATTCCTGGTATGTACCCAAAGTACACAAGGGATAAAATGAATAGGCTAATTAAAGTGGCTTTAATTTATATTATTATAATAACAATGTATCGAATGGCAATGTGAAAACAATGTGAAAGGGTCTCTCTCCACAGAATTGTCACCCGAATCTGCAGCTCCCCTCGGCTTTACAGCGCTTTAAAGCAAATTTCAGCTTTTTGGTTCAATCTCTCTGCTCTCATAGTGTTGTTTTCAGCTGTACCGCTTTAGAAACTCACTCTACACTACCTGCTCAACACCAAACAGCAGAATTAGCAGCTAAAGACACAGATATTTGTCTCAGGAGTTGGACCAAAAACAGTCATCAGACTCCCAATGAATGCTAATGTTGCTGTATAGCTGCTGGGTGTTTAAATAAGCAACTGCATGATAAAAAATTCGCCCTATCAACTTAAAAAGGTGATGATATGTCAATGCTGTGTTCTACTGGGTTAGAAAAAATCAGTTATAGCAGGTTTAAAGATGAAAGATAATAAAAAAGTGCACAGAATGTGGTTCCTGTTTAGTGTGGAAGTGTTGAACCAGCTCATTTAATACAAACACTCACCTATGGCCTTGCTATTTATAACTGCAGGTGGATTTATGGGAGATGATTTCTGCCCCCCCAGCTCATGTAGGACCTCCTGGTTCAGGCAGAGGTCAACGTGGTGGTTGAAGATAGTGAGGTCATCACTATACTGAGTCAGCTGACATACTGGGCAGATGAGGACGGGGCCTTTATCATTACATGACTGAGGCTGTCGCGGGGTCACTGTTTTGCTGTAATCATTGATCAACAAATCCGTTTGAAGAGAATCGTTTTCCATGCTGTGCTGGTCTTCGTGAGGATCAACTCTGTTCGACTCCAGCTCTTCACAATCCTTCTGGCCATTCTCTAGGTCCACATCTGACTCCGAGTCAGAAACTATGCATTGGATTGGCTTTCTAGCGGCATCGCTGAGACACTGGTCAATATGTCCGTTGAAGACATTCAAATCAGTCGTCTCCACCTGCCTGGAACACACCGGACAGGTGAGGCTCTCCGACACTGCGCCGCCACAGCCTGATGTGGATGCATGGGCCTCTACGGGGAAGACAAAGTCATTTTCTGAGAGATCTGAGGCTGTACAGTCACTCTTGTGTGCTTTTGTTGATGACTCTGCACCCTTTTCAGCAAAAGTGCCTGTGGAAGTAATCACAGAAGCATTCTCCCCATGCCCTTCCTCTTGTTTGCTGGCATTCGCTGCCTGCAGTTGCAGTCGTTTGGCATGAGCCCTTTGGAAGAAAGACTGTTTGGGTTCCTCACCAGTCTCTAACCCCCTCTGCTTAATCCCCCAGGGAACTTGCTCTTGTCTCTGGCACTTCTGCGCCAGGGGAGGACAAGCAAGGGACCCAGTTTGGAAGGAGTGACTGGAGAGATGCTCTTTCTCAAGCTCTTGATTCATTCCTTGGGGAGAGCCACCAGAGTCTGTCTTGCCTGGCTGAAGAAAGCCAAGGATGCTCCTCTGCAGGGGCTTTTTATCATCCGAGCTGACAAAGGCAGAGATTCTTACACCTACGGGCACAAAAACAAATTATCCGGAGAAAATTTCCAAATGAACGCCAACTGCTGAGTTATTATTTCTACATGCAGTGTGTCACAGATCATTTAGATTTATTTCAAGATAGTTATATTAATTCATACGTATGTCTAATTACCCATGAGTCTCAATCTGAGTGGCTGGGGGCTTTCGATTTCAATTTCTGTTTTCAGAAGGTCCTTAGCAACAGCAAAGATCTCATCCACTGTAGCAACGCCATACGGCAGCGTCAGCGCCCTGGTTTTCACCTCAAAGTTCACATTCTTCAACTTCAGTGTTACCGTTTTACCCTTCAGGAAAAACGAAGAAAAAAAAAACACAGCTACGGTCATCTCCGTCTGCTGTCTGTCTAACAACCTCTTAATTATAAGCATTATCAATGATACTGTGTGGAAGGGCCATAAATAGACGAGAGATGGAAATCTGTCATATCACTTGTCAGAATGCATTTTGTGAGTAACACGCCACAAAGCGCTTTCATAGTAATGTGATCATCTCCCAGGGAGACATTTCCAAGGCTGATAGTAGCCTCTGCTGTCTCCTTAATGGCCCTCCATTTCCTCCAGCTATCAAGGCCACATCAGGGCCCAGGCAGGGGGGTGATGGTAGTGCCAAGCCATCCAGTCCTTTCTATATCGATTCCAAAAGGAATGAACAGGTTGAGGTAATTGTATGAGATTCTGTTTGAAGTCGGGGTGATTCTAGGGAGGCCAAGAATAAGATAGCATTTCTTTGAGTTTCTTTTAACCAATATAACCCATTTCTCTCAATTCATTTTTTGTGCTATCCATTTCTGTTCAAATATCCCAAATGCTTGTTTTATTTTGCTCAATTAAGTCAAGATTCACCCAAGCAATGTCTCAACAGTATACAGTATAACCTTCTGTGTATGGTTGATGTAACCAGGACAGGTAGCCAGGGATGTGTTCAAGACAACGCACTTGTTCATAAGACGTGTGGAGAGGAATGTTCGTGTTGCAAAATAAATAAAGCAACCCTCATTCACTACCTTTAGACCTTCTTTCTTCACGTCTTCTGCTAAGTCTTCACAGAGCTCCCTGCAGAAAGACAACTGCTCCTCCACTTTGCTCAGTTCTTTAAATGTCCTGTAAAGATTAAGTGTCAGAAAACAGTGTGTCAGAGAGGAAATGAGGGAGTTAAGAAAATCAATTCAGCTGTGTCAGTGTCTATTTATGCCTCATTAAAACCGTACCTTTCTGTGCTCATGCTTTTTCTTTCTTCGTGCCTGCATAAAAGCAAAAACAGTGAGTATTATCTCCTCTTTCTTTTTCAATCAGTTGTGTGTTGAGTTTTATTAAACAGACAGAGAGTGAAGTACCTAGATAAATGTGTAGAGCCCAGACCCAGGGAAACCTGCATGAAATGATGCCAGGCTGTCTCAGAGAACAACAACGACAGCAGCTCCATCTGCTGGCCAAAATGAGAACAGCTACTGATGCCCAGAGCATTCAGCATCTTCTCACTCACCTTCCCTATGCCAGAAACCTGGAGAGGATACACAAACACATTTTACACTCTTTAAATATTGATATAGATTTTCTTTCAACCATCTTTCCTGTATCTGCAGCACATTATTAGTCACTTCACACCTCATCTGTCAGCGTTTAATAATACAAAAACAGGATTACATTCTAACATCTTTCCATAATTGATCACCAACTACACCTAAAGGCTCTCTGTTTATGTTTTAGTTTGAGCAATGTGTACTGTACTTTGCGAACTGGGAGATTCTGCACGAAGTCCATGACTGCCTCTCTAGTGGAGGGGAGTCTGTATTGGCCGTTGGGCTTGTTCTTGTCACTGCACACCTTGGCAAGCAACGTGTTTGGAGCGATTCCTAGAAGAGTGAATAGTGTGTTTGTAAATGAACGGCTGGTAAAACATAACACATAATCTTGATCATAATTCTAAACAAAATGTGCAGGAAAGATTTGTATTAGTATTGTTGAGCAGTTTGTTATTGCTAAGAATGAATTATGCTTAAAGTGGAGTTGCCGGTTTTTATTCAGAAAGTAGGGAGGAAGGAGAGGGAGGAAAACAAAGATGCAAGAAGAGTGAAACACTCAAATTAAAAAGCCAAATGTTAAACATTAGCCAGACACTCTGATAAAAAAAAAAAAAGGGATAGTATTTTATTAATAATGTCAGAGTGGTTTTCCGCTCACCTGCACTGGCAGTCAGCATGGTCTTCTGCTCAATGCGGAAGCGCATCTCTCTCACAGCTTCCTCCACAGACGTCCCAAACTCCTCAAACGCACCGCCAGCAGCGCCAACACCTTCAGAGCTCGACAAGCCGGGAGAGGAACTCGGGCTGTCATCAAACAGCACCAGAGAGAGGTCTTTCTCATCTGGCTCTGCCTCCTGGGGAAGCTCAATCTGCTCTTCACCTTAACAGAAAAGAATTGACATCACACAATAAACTGATGGATTTCTAGTGTATGAAAAATCATGTAACAGAAATGTTCCCCATCATATTATCATGTCTACAGTAAATGTGGCAAATGTTGCAGCTACAAAAAAAACACCAAACCATATAATCATTCTACATTTCTGTATAATTAAGTCCTGCCTGTAGCGGCGCTGCTGGCGCGGAAGCGATGTGTACGGGAGGATTGTGGCCAGCTCTGCCTCCGTTCCAGGTGTTCTGTAAAATCCAGATAGGCTTCATCCAGGCTCATTGGCTGGAAGTGAGGGTCATAGTCTGCAAAAATCTCCCGGATCTAACAGAGAGATACAAATTCATGAGCACCTGCAAGAAGACACAAAACAGCTGCATAGCATTTGTTTTCATTCAAGTATCTAGATGCATTTATTGCTTTGTGTGTGTTTTGCAATCACTCTTACCACGTCACTCACAGCTCTGTATTTATCAAAGTTGGTTGGAACAATAACTAAGTTGGGGCAGAGTTTCTTTGCAATGAAGCCAGGCATGGCGGCTCGGACCCCAAACTTCCTGGCATGGTAGTTAGATGTTGACTGAAAGAGAAAGGGTGAGATCTAAATGAAAAAAAACTGTTTTAAATGTGTCTTGAAGCCATTCATATAACATTGGTATTGGTTTAAATATCTATGATTTCTAATAATACAGTAATGTACAGTTTAATGAATTATTTAGTAATATATAAAATATGCATATGAAGACGTATTGCTTCACTGTAATTTGAGAAAATGTAGTACTGCTGCTTTATACTGTGAGGATCATGGTTAGGAGATTTATAATGATGTGCTCATTAATGTGATAAATATTATAATTTGCAAAGCTATGATTAAATGATTTGTGATGAACTGTATCACAGAAAGTTGTACAATGTGACCAGTAACTTAATGCACATAGTTTTTCTATTTATTTTCGTATATTTCTACCCTGTCTTTCTTAAGAAATGTCATAATTGTGTCCATTTCGAGAACATATTTCAACCCACCAGCATGCTCGTGGATCCTACAGCCATGGGTTTGTCCTTCAGCTCAGGACAGTCTCTCGTTTCCACAGCAGCGTAGAAAGCATCCATGTCCACATGTACAATCATACGGCTGAGATCACGACTCCTCTCCAGCTCGGCGGTCATCCTCTCCACCTATAAAGAAAGATTGTTGTTTTTTTTTCATTTAATAGCACATGAAATTTGTCTGCATTTGTGTTTTTGAGTGACTTCTAAAAAGAAACTGATGCCAACCTCACCCAGTGAAATCCATGACATGTCTTACCTGAGCATGTGCTTTCTTTAACTGTTGTTCTGTAATCTGTGCCTTCTGTAGCATCATTTTCTCAATACGCTGGTTCACCTGCTGCTCTCTCTTCAGCTCATTCTCATAAAACCTAGATCCCTGCAGGGAAACGACAAAGGACAATAAAGAGTTACACATTCACACAGTCATAATGAAAAGCTACAATAGCACATCTATTTTTGGGACTGTATGTCATTACGCTGGGGATATAGGACTTTCACACAAGGCTGGACACAAGACAGTAAACAGGACCTCACATTTCACATTGTCCACAACAGCACACTATAGAGCCTTGTCCTCTCTTTTTTTTTAAATTCATTTTTATTTGGAGACAAGAGTGTTTCCATTTTTTTCTTTTTTAAAGTGTACATATACAATAAACATTGTATCCGCCCGCCCACCCATCCCACCCGCCTTTTCGTGTCTAAATAATGGGAAAAATAAATAAATAAGTTAAATGTATACATATATACCTGCATATACACACAAATATATATATACATACACATTTATACATATACACATACATACTGTACATATCCATACAAACACACGTGTACATACATACATAATCATAACATATTCCCAATGACCCTATATATTTGGGGTGCCATGTGGAGAGAAACAGAGCACCATATCATATTGACAGCCTTGTCCTCTCTAACACGTCTTATGTATGGAGGATTATTGATAGTCATACAGGACTTAACAGAACAAGTCTATTGGATTTGTTACCTTGGATGACTCCATGATGATCTTATTGATCTTGTCCCTGTCCAGACCCTCCATACCAGCCTTGTTGTCATTGAGGGCCATCCTGGAGAGGAAGCCTTCTCCTTTAGTGGATGAAACCCCATTTTTCATCCTGAAGAGTGGATCCTTGATGGAGAAACAGACTTTGTTTGTTGGCAGTATGGTCCCATTCATAACGATCTGACCTCTATTAGAGTTAGTTAGTTGATAAACCTGTAAGATATCTAAGATCTATGTATCCCATTTTGTGTGAGCCTTTTCTAGCTAGATCAGATAACCAACCAGTAATTCAGAAACTTACCTTTTCACTCTGACCAGGCTCAATCACACTGAATGAAAGTCGCTCAGCTGTCTACCGGTTTATGCCTGAACATGTTTTCAAAACAGTCGATGACGGTTTTTGGCGGCATTTCCGCACACATGCGTCATCACCGGAAGGGGCGGGACTTACCCTGTTTACTTCTTCAAATACATAAATGGAAATAAATTAAATACAGGAGATCACGTTGTGCTAGTAAGATAAGCTTTACGAGATCATTTTTTACCCCTTTCAAAGACGCGAAATAAAAAAAAATCAATGTTCAAACTACTACGTTAACATTTTACGTTTCTCCAGATATGTTTTATTGCGTCTCCCAGATAGTATAAATATGAAACAAAAAGCATCCTTTTAGCTTTCGTTTCCTATGAAACTTAAGATACTTTTTAGTTGTCATCTGTTAGAATTAAGAACTGTCCTGCTGTCCTACAGTGGACCCACGTGGTTATAAAGAGGCACAGCAATTTATTTTACTGAAGTTATTTGAAAAGGTACATCAAGGGTTTCCTTTAGCTGCAGATAATGATAATGATCATGATCATGATTTTACTGTTTATTGTTTACTGTATATTTGTTTTGCCCAATTTAAGACTATACAACATAACAAAAAATAAATGGATAATATACAGTGCCAGAAGAGGCAAAAACCCCACTGGGCTTCATGAGGAGACCAGATTAATATAAAAAAATAATATGACTACATAATAGTGATAACAAACAATTAGGACAATATATATATAATAACAACAATAACAATACAGTAAATATATAAAAAAAGATAAGTGTGTGTGTGTGTGTGTGTGTGTGTGTGTGTGTGTGTGTGTGTGTGTGTGTGTGTGCGTGCGTGTGTGTGTGTGTGTGTGTGTGTGTGTGTGTGTGTGTGTGTGTGTGTGTGTGTGTGTGTGTGTGTGTGCGTGTGTTGCGTGGAAGTGTATGGTCAGTGTTTGTGAGGAGGATATTGATTTAAATATCTATAAAGACTTCTGGGCAATCGTAACCAAACAACATTGTGAGTGGGAAAAAATAAAAAACATAAAATAGATACATGGACAACACGGGAAAAGCAATTATAAAACAGCAATTAAATTACCCTTTAAGCGACTTTTGAAACATTTGACAGGTGAACAGTTTATTAATAGATGTGAAAAGCTCCTCCAACATTTTATAATAATAATAATAATACTAATAAAAATAATAATAACCTCACGATGAACCTGAGTTTCCTTTTAGACTTTATTGCTTTTGTTTTCTTAAATGAGGAACCTTAGACTGGGGCGTTTTCATCGTGCCTGAAGTACACGGATTAGTCAGAGAAAGTCGTCTACAGAGGAACACCAAACAAATAAATGAATCTTGACCTTTGGCACAGTTTGAAGTAGGAGGATCTAAAGGTCAGATAATACCACAGAAAATCTCACAGCATTCCTGTTGATGAATTCACTCAAAACCATGAAATAAAAAAAAACATATATATTTTAACTTAACAGAATCCAAAATTCCAAATTAGCCAAAAATAAAACTCTTATTTATGTTTTTTCAAGCGCATGTTGCAGTTAACACATTAATGCTTTTAATTTGAAGGCAGACGCGTGTGACTTCCGGCATCACTTCCGGTGCTCTGTATCTTAGCTTGACGCCTCTCTGTCATCAGGTACACAGTAAAGCGTGGCTGCAGCTCCTCCTCCAGACCTGAATGAAGACCAGCTAGTCAGGCGTCCTGCTAAAGCTAAACTAAACTGCGGAACTACCAGCAGCGACACACACAGCCCGCATGCTCGTCATTTAGCAGCTTGAAGTTGTTGTTTTCAGCGTTAATACTGAAGGCCTTCCTCGTGGACTGCAGCTCAGAGAGCTAACGAGCTGCTGGTTAAGTTAACGCTGGTGAGCTAGTTGACAGCTAACGCTAACTAGCTTAGTCTTATTACTACTCGACGTCAGTTTCAAAACAAAGCCCGCAAAACCAGAGAAGTTGAGACTGTCACCCGGAGAAGAGCTTTACTACTAAACACGCGAGCTGTGTTCAAGTCATAGGATTCATTAAGCTGTTCAGATGATGTTTGAGACACTCAGTTAAAGAAGCTGTCAGCAGGTTGGATCTATAACTAATCCAGCAAGCTCGTGTTAAAGCTCGCGTGGTTTCTGTTCTGATTAAATCAGGTTTTGAAAGTCAGGTTTTCCTGCGAAGCTGGGATTTAAATGTCCGAGAAGAGTTCATCGTCCGGTTCGGATGAGGATGTGGAGCCTGAATCCGCTCAGCATGTGGATACCGGAGGCATTTTAAGCAAGGTAACGTTTGGTTGAACCAATGTTTTATATGATACGATACAACTTTACAACTTTATTTACAGTCTGCACTGAAATTCATTTTGCATCCAGCTCAGTTTCAGAAAAGGTACACATACAATAGACATACTGTTACCATAGACAGACAGACAAGTAACAACAAAACAAAACACATCACTATTCATACATAACCCATTACAAAATTACCATCCGTCCTCTACATGTCTTTAGCAGCACATTCATTATTATTTAGCAACAAGATGGACTGATGGACAAAAGCCTTCTTTAGCCTGATGAGGTGAGATGTAGGGACTCAGCAGAAGTTGATATTCCCCATTTAAAACATGTAAGGGATCAGAAGAGATGCTTTATAGCTGCAGAAATAACTACTTGATTAAACAGATCTCTTCATACAAATACCTGGGAGGCTTGTAAATGAACAAATGAAGTTTGCCAGAGATGATCTTAGAGATTATAATGTACCAGTGTTGTAACCTCCACAGAGTGAGGGATGACCATCCTACCATGATGTATAAGATACAATGAAGGGTCCTAAAGCCAGAGTTAGTGACATACCTCAGGACTTATGAGCTTCAACAGTTGAATTAATTACTGCATACACATCATTCAGACAGAGGATATGTTGACTTGCATAGTCAGTTAACTGTTTGACTTTTACCTCTCGTGTGTTTACAGTGGACAAACTACATACACGGATGGCAGGACCGATGGGTCGTGTTGAAAAACAATACCTTGAGCTACTACAAGTCGGAGGATGAACGGGAATACGGCTGCAGGGGGTCTCTGTGCCTCAGCAAGGCTGTTATCACAGTAAGTATATACCATGGTACGAGGAAGGAACATTACTTTGCTGCTGTCTTTTGCACAAAAGAATGAGCTTAGCACCTGTCCAACATTTCAGGGAATAAGGGCCCATAGGATGGGTGACCATGAAAGGCCTAATTTTCTGCATCAGTGCTCTTGGAGTAGAGTTACCTCTCTAGCAGGTATCAAATGTTTTGATCCCTTCTTTCCCTGTCATTAGCATAGAGTTGAACTTTAAATCCTTCAATCCACGTTTCCTCAAAGCTAGAAAGGTAAACATTAACTAGTAATGAGGCTGCTATTAAGATCTCAGGTAGGTAGAGACCTGTTGTTTAGCAGACCAAGGCATTCTTGCTCCAGCAGTCATTTGAGATATCATGCCTCTCTTACCTCCATGGCAGTTATAGCATTGGCTACTTGAAATCTGTGCTCTCTATGGTTAAAATTTAAGCGTTGACCACATACTTTACATATCGGACCTGTATTCTCCCGATGCAGGCCTCCCGTTGGTGAGATAAGTTGAAATCCCACACCCTGGTTAAATATTCACTGTTCACTCTGAACATACCGCCACCAAGTACAGAGGCCAAACAAATGGCTTTGCTGTGATTTGTGCAATAGGATTATTCTGTATGACTCAAAACTGGATTAAAACGACAACATGAAAGGTCACAGTTTCCTAGTTTCCTCTAGTGAGAGTGATCATTTGAGTGAGCATTATGCCAATTCGGTGTTTCTGCAGACCTGAATGGTGCTCCACAAGCCGTTCGTAGTGTTTTGTAATTGTGTTATACACGTGATCACTAATAATCAGAGTAGTATGACTCACAGAGTCACTTCTTACTGCCTATCCCTTCTCCCTCAATAAAGCCAGTTCTGTCTACGGGGACTGTGGTATGAGGAGGACTCAGGAATGCAGGAACAAGCCTCTGCTTCTCTTCTTGCTTAATATCAGTCTGTTACACACTGCGTAGCTGCAGACACACCAGACTCCTCAGACGGAAGCAAACTGTGCAGGAAATGTTACTGTCTGAAAATTCCTATCATGGGCCTATAAAGCTCGCATCAGTTCAAGCTCTCTGTCAGTGCATTAGTGTTTTCCTGTCAGTTTTATGTTTTTGTGCAAAGCAAACACGTAGAAATAATAGTGAATGTTCATATTTATTGTTTTAAATATTATTTTAATTCAAATACAAACATGTTTGCACGCACACTAGTTTAAAAGCAGCACATAGAATGAGTCCTGGATGTCTCTTTTTGTGAGAAGGTTATCAGTGTTTGGCTGATAACCTTCTCTTTCCTAACACTGAAGATGCCACAGTCCTCTACACAGAAAATAGCCAGTGCAGCAAGGATATTCAGTAGTGCTTACGCAAGGGGAAGGAGATTGTTCCAGGCAGAATGAAAGAGGTATAAACTGGGTTGTAAAGCAGAGGTTTATGGGCCGTGTCTGATACAGCACAGTAAGATAAACTGGATTTCTCTAACCATTAATGGCATCATGGCTGGATGCACTTGAGCTTACCATTGCAATGCACACCCCGCCTTATAGTGAACTTTAGAAAGTGGAGGGCATTTTTGATGTTACACCTGTCCCTGAGGAGAAACTTTTGCTCTGAGGTTGTCTGTGACTGTAAAAGAAAGCATTTAAGGGTCAGAGAAAACCGATCACCCCTGTCAGTGTCCCAGATCTGCAACTTATGTGTTAAAGTATACAGACAATGTTGCACAAAGTTCTGCAGGCCGTGTTCATAGTCGGAGTGTATGTTGCTGTTGTCCGTGGCAGCAAATAAACCAGCACATGAGCGTCATTCAGCAAATCTAATTAATCTTGAGCAACATGAGGTTATGTCAGCTGACAGAGCAGCTGTAGTCTTGGTTCTACTAAAGAGAAAAACAGGAAGGATATTCAAGTCAAGTGTGTCTTATTTCTTATTAGGAGCCTTTGCAGAACAGATCTCTCCTCAGCTGCGAGCAGTGGTCAAATTCCAATCTCAGAGGAAACGGGAATTCTTTGGTGCACGTGTTTGAGTGCCTAAGGCGGTCAGTGCTGGGAGCTGGGTGGGGTGCATTGTCGAACGGGGGAGTGAAATTGTTGAAAGATTTGGCCTAATAGTAGGAAGAAAAAGTTATGATGACCCAGGTTCAGGCTGAAAGAATATCTGTTTTTGCACAGCTCTGCTGCGGTCGTTTAGGGTTGCGCCTGCAGACACAAGACATCAGTTTCTAATTAAAATTCCTGTTTATTGTGTGGCAGCAGAGGCTTTTCTGTGACTGATGGAATCCATGTGTGTCCAGAATGTGTCATCGCTAGTCAGCTAGTGTCATAAACCGACTGTAGAGGCATTATAGAGGGATTTTTTGCTCTGATTCCTCTGTGATCTTATTAAACTGGGGGAAAATGTTACATTGGGTTTTTGTATTTTGGTATTGAAATACAGATATTTGGTTTCGTTGATAGTATTTTCTGACATGATGACACATATGCTCTGCCTAATAACTATTCATGAGCCCTCTCCTCTCTTTGCAGCCTCATGAGTTTGACGAGTGCCGTTTTGACATCAGCGTGAACGACAGCGTTTGGTACCTCAGAGCTGAAGATCCTGAGCACAGACTCCAGTGGATTGAGTCAATAGAGCTGCACAAGGTGAGTGGAACGGGCTTCTCTTTCTTCATAGATTTTCTGGATCTTTCGGGTATCTCTTGGTTTGCTTGTCATACAGACTGTCTTGTGATAATGTTCATGTGGATTTTGCCTACCTGCTGCAAGCAAGTCAGCTGCATTACCCTGATATATTAATAATACTACAGATGCTCAGTGTGCCCGAATCCAGTCCCTGTTTTGCCTATGTTTTATTTTTTTTATTTGCATGGTGTTTGCCAAGAATCTTATCAGTTCCTTAAGCTATAATAAATATTTCAGACTTTTTAGACTTATCTAATCACCAACTACAAATATTGTTTTGCTGCATTATTCACATTTTTCAGGTATTTAGGTTCAATTTGGGGTCAGGGTGTTTTTCAGAACAGACAGGGAGTTATCTGTTTTGTTTCAGGGAGCTGGGTGTGGCAGGACAGGGATTCGGACACAGACACACACACACACACACACACACACACACACACACACACGCACACAGAGCCCTTCACCCTGGGAATGTGAGGAATCTGTGGAGTGAGGTGTTGAGGTGGGGGTATCCCCTGTTATCAGATACCAGGCAGCTGCTCACCCTGCAATGACATCAAGTTAACATAAACATACGTAAGATGTGTAAAACACATTAGATATGTTGTCATGGCTTATGAAAGAAGTGCTTCATGCAATGCATATAACATATAATGCCGTGATCTGTCGCAAACTAGCTGATACTTCAGCAATAGCTCATGACAGGCCGTTGAAAGTTGTGATTATATCACAGCTAAGGGGCCTGACGCGAATCGGAAATAGACATCAAATATGGCAATATGAAAGTTATAGACACATTACAATTTAAATAGTTTTATATTAATAAATAATAATGTTCACAATAAAATAGACCCTCCTGCCTGCACATACCGAGGCAGTTGCTGGAATGGTGGTTGCTATTGAACATACAACGTAACATGCTAGCGTTATATTGATTTCATTATTTGGCTCTTTATTTACATTATTGTATGTTGCATTGTTGCATGTTGTATTGTGCAACCATTGAGAAACAGTCCGGCGTCAGTAGGATGACTTTCATATCTCCTTGTACAAGGCTTGCCTTTTTTTGTTAGGTGGAGGTGTGTTGCTGTGTAGTCCATTTACGGCCATAATCTCTCTCTTGTGTCAAGAACCGCATCAGATCGTTTCCGTAGGCAGTGGTTAGTGTATTTCTGCTGCATTTCTGCTTGCTTGCATATTCCAGGCAACATTGTGGAACCTCCTCTTTACGTAGCGCTGCATGTTGTTTAGCAGGTGAATTATTTTCTGGAGATGGACACGGCTCAATCCACAATTAACGTTTCCATTTTGAAATGGGTTTTGGCAGCTAACTTTGTTAATTTGTATCATGGATGTATAAAGAGAACTGGATACAGCGTTGTAGGCGGGCTTAAGTTCATTCCTATGAAAGTTGGTCAGTGGTGCATGAAGCCAAAATGGCTCGACTGCAGCGTGATAAAGTACACGGATCATCCAGCGATCTAATGCATCCATTGGGCCCATAGAGCAGGCGCAGTAGCGTTTCCTTTAACTCCACCTCCCAGCCCTCGCTCCAGCCTCGGTCTGGGTCTCATTCACATGAACGGAGGAAGTGAAAAAACGTTGGATTCACTTATTAGTGCATTTTAAAACTTTAAAGACCTAATGATTTAAATAAGGGCTATTCAAGTGTTCGTACTGGGAAGTTGATTCACCTAAAAAAAAAAAATTATCCGACGAGTTACAAACATCTCATTCCCAATGTAAGTCTATGGGGAAAAAATATTTTTTTGGCCCAATGCCATCACATTGTCACCCTGTCGCTAAGCAACCATGAGTCTATTATTTATCTCTTAGACACGGAGTGATACTGAAAGTGCAAAGGTTAGACACGTCATAGCAGTGGTATGTGGAAATTACAGTATATCACAGCTATGAACCAATCAGATTGCTTGACCTGAGCTACCTGTTTTATAAAGCTAGCTATACTAATATAGTTTGTTAGTATGACGTAAATATCAAAGTAGTCATCCATATCTGGGTCTTCTGGTGAAATGTCTGTGTGAGAGAGTAAGATAGATGCATATTATCAGGGCACAAGTAATATTAATAATGTGATAATGTAATTTTTCTTGCTGGCATTTACCACATAAATCACTGGAGTTGAGAGACCACTGTAAAAGTACCACCCTTGGAAAAAATAATCACTATCCTGTGAGTTTTCCACTAAAATGGTGCTGTTGATGGTTTTGTTAGTGCTACTGGGTGTTGGCAATTGAGTGAGAGTGACCACAGGTCTCCAGTCCATTAACGACGGTGTGAAAGTATTTCAGGGTTATGTCAGGATTGTGACCTACAGTTACCTCAGCAAGCGTAATGCAGCACTACCTGCAGCATTGCTATAGGTGAGTGTGCCTCCACTGCTCCCAACTGGACAAAGAAGGTATTGCATTCAATGTTAACCACTGGCATTGTGGTTTTAATCTTTGTGTCAAGAGGGCATGAAATGGTGTAGCCCATCTTAGACTTTGATTAAACATACTTGCATCTTGTTTTGCAAATATTGACATTTTATTTCTAGTTTTCTTGTTGCCATCTATTAGTGAAGCTCTGGACAGTTACTTCAGATACAAACTGTGTAACAATTACCTTTTTTAAAACAACTTTTTGAGGGTTACATTTTTTGTGCCAATTTCATATACTCATACTCTGCTCAAGCTTGGTTTCAGTAGTTAACAATTATAATTGTGCTTTAATATGGGTCAAACAGGTCATGATTACACCTTTTAAATGCCTCGTATTGTATAAGCCACTTTGCAAATGCAAAAAAAACGAATCTAATTTGCATATCCATAGCACCAAATTAGGCTGTTAATGTATGGGGAAATAAAACGGGTTTCGTGCAAGTCCATTTGTGTTTTTATGTGTGGGTGTGTTTGTGTTGGTGGAAAAAAGGTGTGCTAAGTGTAGGGACGTTAAGTGCAGCTCTTCATGAATAATGCATTTTTTTTTATCGCCCGTTCTCACAGCAACAAAAATCAAGAGGGACACATAAAACTCTCAATCATACTGAGAAGACTGTTCCATTCGGTCAGAATCAGAGGGGTGATATAGAAGAAAATGGGGGGAAACCCCCGTATGTATTCATAGTTTTTCCACCACTTCTTCAGGCTGGTTATTGGCACAGTCTGAACGCTATTGGTCCAGATCAGGCTTCACAATGGGATAGTAGTAAATCAGAATAAGAGAGGATGAAAGGAAAGACCGGTAGATGGAAGTAAAGCAGAAGATCCAGACAAATGTTGTTCCCTGCCTCCCACTCTGCCCTCTTATCTGTTATCTCTCTCTCTCTCTCTCTCTCTCTCTCTCTCTCTCTCTCTCTCTCTCTCTCTCTCTCTCTCTCTCTCTCTCTCTCTCTCTCTCTCTCTCTCTCTCTCTCTCTAATACATATATGCACACACCCTTCTTTTATATCCCTCTCTCGCTCTTGCATGCAAACGCACACAGTTACGGTTGCTTGCTCAGTGATGGATGCTGGACATAAAGATGGACAAGATGAAAAGGTTTCACATATCAGGGTGTGTGGTCGGTTGATACATGTAAGCAACAAGAGTGGAGGGCATGTGCGTGTGTGTCTTTTAAGAGTCCATGTGTGTGCCTGCAGAATATCTGACTGAACGCAGACCTGCTTCGCTCTGCCGCGGAATTTCAAGACTGGCTGAGTCTTTCTCTTCTGCTTCATTGAGCGGCTAGTGCCTGCCACTCCCCTGTCTGCCACGGAGAAAATGACTTTTTCCTCGTCCTCCGTTCCCTCTCTTACAGCTGCTTCCTTTTACTTGATGATGAGCTAAGCTGAGCCTGTATGGCTTTTCTTCTCCACCTCCTCCTCTTCCCTTTTGTTCCTCTGCGAGGTGTGTCCAGAGAAACGGGAATACCGGATTTAAGCCTCTGAATTGTCAGAACAGTGGGAGTGTTGGGGGAGCGTCTGGGCCATGTTGGGGCCAGCAAGCCGTCGGGACTGCAGCAGTGTCCTGCTCTGCTTTGGGTGTTGGAATGGCCGAATGGTGGGCTTATAGCATGTTGGCATGCTGCTTGCTTACTGTCACTCATCACTAAAGTCTTTAATTAGTATGCCAGTGTTGTGATATAAATGATAAACATGGCCCATCTTTGCCTTACTCCATATATTGCATAATTGATTATCTTCTATTTGCATGCATGCAGTTTTTCACATTAGTAGCACTGATGGGCTAGCTTGAGAATCAAGAATCAACTGCATGTCAGTCATTGAAAGAGATCTGTCACTATTTTGTTTTAGAAATTAAGGTTATGCTGCATGGCTTTGTGCTGGACTTCCAGCTTTTTTAATGACAGGTCATTTCCAAAACAGCAATATGCTCAGATGTGAAGAAGTACTCAGTGGTTGCTATGGTCACTCACTGAGATACTGTACACTCATCTCATTAAAATCACAAAGCCGTGGGCACAAGATGCCATTTCATGTGTTGTGTACGAGTGGGTGTTTAATTTGCATGGCTGTGTCATGCAGCTGAGCAGGTGCATAATGATGGCACAAAGCAATTCAGATCCTGAAGTGGTACGTTTATAAGACCAACTTTTATTCTGTAGCACTTTTTGTGAAATGTTAATTTACCCATGTAACTACCCAACTGTTATTCTCAGCTGGTGAAATGTAGGCTGTGTTTGTTTAAGGACTTGATATGTTGCAGCGGGGAACATGGATTATAGACACTGAGGATGATCTAGTTTAAATTAGACTCTTGTATACGTGCATTAAGAACTAAAATCCCCATTACATCAAAACATTAATATTTGTTGAGCCGTCAGAGGTGAAGCTAAGACACCAGTCAACGTGTCAACGTGTCAACGTGTCAACGTGTCAACAAGCATTGACTTCCATTTGAGATAAAAAAAAAAAATAACACACCTTAAACTATGAGTGACAAAAGCAACAAAGCAGCAAAGCAGCCAGCATGGCCAGCTACATTGTGATGAGTCGCCCTTGAAGTGTTGCTCGTTGACGTAGCTATGTGGTTAAATAGCACTGGGAACTGGCTAACAGCATTTTTATAGATGAAACGGAACAGGGTGAAACAATAACATATGATTGGTTGATGCTTCACCACATCTAGCCTGATACTGTGTCTCTTGTAGTGTGAACACAGCATTACAGTTACTAAAATCTGCGTATAGTCAGTGTTCCTTAACACAATAAAACTTCATCAGGTTGAGCTGCACTTCTACAGACTGTTTTTTTAATTGAGCCATAGTGTATCTTTAATAATAACAGCCCTGATTCTAACTTTGTGAATGTTGTAATATTCAATGGGTCAGGTATTTTTAGGTCTGGAGTTTTCTTGTTATTTATATTATTGAATTTCATGTTATTGTACGATCCAAATGTTTTATTGTAATTCATACATTATCTGATAGGGTTAGTTTGACCTATGTAAATGCTTAAATGTATCATTTTCATCTTAATATCGCACCAATCATTGGATTGTAGGAGTGTAAACATAACCTTTAACAGCAAATATTGACACATTATTTTCTGTTGGCCTGGGCTTGAACAGTGTACCACTCAGCTCCCTATCTGTTCACCAGTATTCAGTGTCAAATCTCTGTCTATCACCCTGTTATAAGTATTGTACAGTAAGCTCCTCTAGCAGAGGAATGTATGTGTGCTCTCTCTCCAGTTTGTTACCTGACTTCCTCCTCAGTTAGCTCACTGTTCTCAAGAAACACCTCTGCATGCCAGTTAGTAAACAGGAATAGTACAACATAGTTGTTAATTTAATAATCAAGAGGGAAGTACACACAAAGGCCATGACGAAACCTTTGTAAATATAAATTTAGACTCATAAAACACATCACAAGCATATTAGGATCCTGACTCATAGTATGTAAAAGAGTTTCAGTGTTGAGTAAAGGTATGAGTTTCAGTATGGGACTCTAATATTTGTTCATGAATTTACTGTCGCTCTCTCATGTAGTGGATAACAGTTAACAGCTGCATGTGGGACAATCAAGAGTATTTTGCTTTGGTTGGGTTGGCTGGGTGTGAATGGCAGCGCATGCATCATGTATAATAAAATGCTGAATGGGCAATCCCAGGCATCGCCCAGTCATAAGCTGGCTGTTTAATGGAACAAGTGCAGTTACTGCCACTCCTTCCCTCCCTCCCTAATGCCAGGTCACGCAGTCGATGTGTTTTCGTGAGACAGTACACTGTAAGTCCTGATAGTTACAACAGTGTTTTCCTCCAGAAAGTTGCAATCGAGCCCAGATCTGTCCACTCTGGGATCCAGTATAATTTATTTCCTCTGTTCCTCAACCACCTAGTATCAGGTCTACTGGATGGGTTGACGCATGTGTCTATCTGTCAGCCCATCTGTTTGTTTGTGTAGGTGTAGGCCCTGCTCTGGTCGAGCTCAGCATTACTCAGCGCTGCTGACTGCTTGAATTGATCTCACCCACTGTCTCTGTCTTGCTTTTATGAGCTGCAGACGTTCTTATTATATTGCAGATGGTTTAATGTATTTTGTGCACATACTGAACTTCTGTTCCCTCTGTTCTCCTTCTCCTTTCTTATCATCCATATCATACTCTCTCCTTTCCTCATTCTCTCTCTTTTTCCCTTCAATCCCTCCCCCTGGATTTCAGGCCGAGTCTGGTTATGGCTCAGAAACCAGTCTCAGGCGTCATGGTTCCATGTTGTCTCTCACCTCAGCAGCCAGTGCCTTGTCGGCCACATCCGCATCCTCCTTCAAGGTAAAAGAGGGAGAGTTTGAAGATGTTTGGCACCATTGGATCATGTCAGATTCACTGCCTTCTCTGATGTATTTCCATCAATACACATTCAAACTTTGGTTACATATACAAAGAATTAAAAAAATCAAAAAACAAAAAATTAAAATTTTTGGAATTAGGTCCCTCTTGAGAACGAGACGTCGTGTCTCAGCGAGGTTACCTGTGTAAATAAAGTTTAAATTAAAAGCACTTCTGAAAATACCAGCTAAAGGCTAGATCTGTTGTTATTACTTTTTTCAGGTGAAAGAATGTCAAGTGTTTTATACTTATTTTTTATGATGATCTTGCCTTGTGGTTAAAACAAGAGAGCTGACATGAATATTTCTTAACTTCTGTTTCTCTTTGCTAAGAAGGGGCACAGGTTACGTGAAAAGTTAGCAGAAATGGAAACCTTCCGGGACATTCTGTGCAGACAAGTGGACACCCTGCAGAAATACTTTGACACCTGTGCTGACGTTGTCTCCAAAGATGAATTTCACAGAGACAGAGGTAACCTCTAGCATAAAGACACTATTATGGAGCTTGCATAGTGTCAGAGATTTATTTTAAACATGTTTTAAATAGTTTTAAATTGGCTGTAGTTTTAGAGCCGTGTGGATTGTGGACATGGCAAAGAGGAATTAGTCTTGATGTTTAACGGCCAAGGAAAGAAATTATAGATGGGGCTTTACTTGGTTCATGCAGTATGGGAGATGACGGAGAGTGTTTGGTAAGGAAACAAAAATCAATATCCACTTAGAGGGCACTTTGTGTGTTGTTTAATCTCAGAGGCAGAGGCTTTCTGTAGTCTTCAAAATCACTTTCATATTGCACTTGCTGTCTTATATAGTTTAATCTGAATGATGCTTTTGTTAGAAATGTAGTATTACGTCTTCAACAATTGTCTAATTAAGCAAAAGTAGCAACTCTGGAGGTGTAAATATACCTGTTGAATAGATTTGAAAATGTTAAACTATACTCTATTAGCTATACGTATGTACAGGTTGAGGTATCTATGCCATTTTATAATTTGGTTAACTGGACAGATGGATAGTAGATGCATCTAAGATTGCTGTTGTTTTTTTAGCAGAAGAAGAGGAAGACGAAGAGGACTTTCCTACCACTACAAAACCCGATGGTGAATGTAATCACAACAACAATGGCAGCAAAGAAAAATGTGAGTTAACTTGCAGATACAGACGATTCATTCATTGCTTTAGAATATCTGTGAAAACAAAATACATTTTGGCTGCTTGGCCTTGAAATAACTGATTCCCTTTAATGTGAAAAACTAGAAAGTCTATTTCTAATCAAGTCGTGAGTCAGCTGTCACATTCAGTTATTCCTTTGTTTCTGTCTGTGGCAGTGTTTCCCCCTGCCAGCCCCAAAGGTATGAATGGAATAGACTTCAAGGGTGAGGCCATCACCTTCAAGGCCACCACAGCAGGCATCCTCTCCACTTTGTCCCACTGCATCGAACTGATGGTCAAACGGGAGGACAGCTGGCAGAAGAGAGTGGACAAGGTACGGTCTTGCTCTCTACACACAGTGATCAAAATAAATGCCACTCAGTGTACCAAATGAAGAAAGGATAGTTTCCTGAGTGGGCTTGTCAGCAGCCATTGTTGTCTGGAAGTGTCGTAGACTGACGAGCTAATTGCTGTCTTCCATTGTCTTTAAGGAGTAGACCTGGTTTGGTGTTGTTGGGCTCCATCCTTCAGGTGATGAGGTTGTGGATCAACACTCTGCTTCTCAAAATGTCTAGCAATGATTGTAGTGCTGCTGTGTGTGAAACTGAAAGCAATCCGCTGTTCATGTTGATGGGAAAGTTACTATTTAAAAAGTACAGTGGTTGTTTTTTAAAGTCTAGAAGGTAATATAATGGAGTTGGCTCTGAAATGGATTCCCATGTAAAATACACTAATTGTAATAAATAAATAGCCGTGGGAATGAAGAAGTTAGACAAGCCTTGATTCCCTAGGATGAAGTTCAGATCTGCTTTCATCAATACTTATTCTTAATCTTTCCATTGGTTAGAAGATTTGATATGGATGCTGTTTGTGTTATTTGTTCCTGATTTCTGCGTGTTCATCTTTGTATTTATTTGACAAATTAAACTGCAATTGAAAAGCAAGAAAAAAAAGATAATGTGTGCTTAGTCGGTGTTAAAAAAAGTTGAAAATGTCCTCAAATTCCACAGTCCAGACTACTGAAAACCATAATTTTTTTTATTAGATATAGCTGGTTTACAGGTGGTAACCAGCTACATGTAAACTGAATGACTAAAGGTTAATGAACATACACTTTTCAAAATAGTCAGACTTGCTTACCAGAAGCACAACTGCACCTGTTGCCCTTAATGGTTTTTAACCCTTTTGTTTTATTCGATCGTTACCTTCTTCTCCCAGTGGTTGGAGTTCCCATAACACTCATTGATTTTGCTAAGAGCGGTCTGTGTCTGTGAAGGTACGCTCTAGAGCACCTCATGCTCACATCCTGATCAACACAGCTGATGTTGTCAAACCAGTTTCTTTTTTCCTGTGTCAAGGCATGCTGCCCAACCCTAAAACCTACAAAAGCCGGGAAGTGCTTTCAGTTACTCAGACAGCTCGAGTGAAACTACCTCAGTCTTATCTGTGTTTGGTTATGTGTGTAAAGTTAACCTGCCGATGTGTAGTAGGGAAATAGAAATAGTTTGGAACACACTCTCAAAGGAATAAGACCCGCCTGCTCGGACTTGTACAGAGAGTTAAATTAGAAAATGTCTGCGAAGACTTCTTGGTGGAAACCTTCACTACAAAGGAGGACAGAGCAGCTCAAATACCAGAAACAGAGATGGATACCTCTACAGACTTGCAGCCACTTCTTTAAAGTAGGTTTTTGTCTGTCTGTCTGGTGGTTACTCACCGCTGACAGCAGGCTCACCTCCTGTTTATTTTGTGGCAAGTCTTATACGTCCACACCTTTCTGTACACTTTGTTTTCTTCTCTTTCTGTCTGGTTTCCCTCCAATTAAATATTTTTTAGGACATTATTGTTTTTAGTCTAATAATTGCTTTAGTTTGTTTGCGTTCTCTTTTTGCAGTGTTGGTAAACTGTGTCTGGAAAATTAAGTTTCTTTGGCAGAGTTGTGTTTTTTTATTGTATTTGTAGGCCAAATACACAGGCTAGTTAGCGATGTCTCAGTGCTTTTACGTAATAGATGGTGTAAACAGTAGACTCTTTAGTTCTTCATTGTATAGCAGTAGACTTGTGTCTACTTCACCTGGGTTAAGTGCGTTCATTGGCCTCTGGCAGGGAATGACACATTAAGGAAAACCTGTTTGAGTGCGTTCGCACAGATGAATGATGTGGTGAGTTTGCCCGATTGTTTGTGTCCCGCCAACATCCCTTTTCTTCCCCCTTTTTTAGCAACTCTTTATCGACTGTAATCTGATGAAAGGAGCATTGTCACTGGGGCGGGATGTTTTCTGTCTCTATAACACTGAACTCCTGTTGTTTGTTGTCTAAATGTGGAGGATCAGCAAATCTCTTTTAAATGCAGCACAGATGTTTCTAATGGGCGTTTCTATTTACATGCTGTTATTTATTGTTTAGTACAGTTGCACTAACACTACACTGCTCTCTCTGTGTGTTCAGGAGCTAGAGAAGAGGAGGAGGGTAGAAGATGCCTACAAGTCTGCTATGAATGAACTGAAGAAAAAGTCACACTACGGAGGCCCAGACTACGAGGCAAGGATCATCAGAAGGATTTCTTGACTTTGTCCAATGTCTCCCAGCATATGCATTTTTATCTTCCTGCACCCTTTTCACAGCTTTTCTCAGCTTCTCTCACAGTGTTGTTATATTGCTGACAACATTTGCTTTCCACAGGAGGGGCCCAACAGTCTGATCAATGAGGATGAGTTCTTCGATGCGGTGGAAGCTGCGCTGGACAGACAGGACAAGATAGAAGAGCAGGTGTGATGAAGATCTAAACTTGCTCAATCAAAATGTCCTGTCCAGTTTGGATGTATAAAACAATTACACATTTAGTCTATAAGACACATTGGATCTCTCCTGTCCCTCCCTTCCTCATATATCTCCTTGAAACACATTTAAACAAAGCCAAAATGAATTGAAGCACGGTTGCATACATTACACGGAGGGAGGTTGCCTTTCTCTGTCGCATCTTCTTAATCTTCTCTCTCACCAAACTCCTACTCTCTGTCCCTCAGTGCCAGTCAGAGAAGGTCAGGATACCTCGACTAACTCCGGTTCCTCCAGGAGACGTCTACTCCACCATCGGTACACACCGATTTGCCATCCAGGTGCTCAACACATATCTTATTTTCTCTTTAATGTACAGCTTGTTTCCATTCTGCTTTGTTCTAATTTAAGGCTACCGGTTGCTACTGTCTGTCTCATCATTCCTGTCTGAAGCTTAGTCAGCTTAGTGACCTGTCTGTAAAGCTCTGCAAATGACTGTAGCTTGTGTGCTTCTCATAACGTGTCCATGCTTTACCTTTTAATATGATCACACAGAGAATCAGTTTGTGCTTGTTGCAATCATTTGAGCGCTTGCATAACAACATCTTCGTATGAAATACTACTTGAGCAGGTTGTGATTGCGTCCTCTGGACCGCTGCAGGGTGCCTCTTTCTATTTTGTTCCTTATTCTTTTTCTCTTTCAATCTTCCTCTCTGCTGCACAGCCCCATAGCCATTCTTCTTCCCTGTCCTCCGTTGAGCTAGTCAGTGCTTCAGATGACATTCACAGATTCAGCGCTCAGGTACTGTATATGTGGTCAACAGTGAGCACCTGTACCTGCAGGGGGATGCAAACGCCTACTGCTTTCCACCGCAGTCAGAGAGAGAGCATGAGAATGTCTACTAACCAGTCTCTCCAGGACTTCACAAAGATTTCTTGTGCTTTGAGCAGCATGTTATACAGTAGCAGGTTTTTACACCAAAGTCTTTATAACATTTCCTGTGCTTTTGAGTAGCATGTTAGAGGCACACCAATTTCTTTATAATATTATGTGAAGCACTAAGACAAAAAACTCTGACTGGACAAAATTGAAATTCCTGGAGTGACTGACAGGTTGTCTTCATCACATAACGGTTGTCATCATACCACTGATAAGAAAAATGTTATTCTAATACCGCATGACTGGAATTTAGTTGAAAGCTCTTCATTTCCGCCTCCCTCCTCTCCTCTCATCACTCCGTCTTCCACAGCATGAGCAGGCATGAATCCAGACGGGCTATCCACTGTGTTCTTAATGCATTGTTGGGATGTTGAATAACACCCCCAAGCAGTGTTTTATATTGATTTGGTTAGAGCTCAGTGGTTAATGTATTTGCTTAATGAATTCCTAAGATTCTGAGAGGGGAATATTTGAACTGTTTGCCTCCTATAATGTTATCTGTAATAAAATACCAGCACAGGTGCTAGGTGTGTTGATTGTTCAAGATCTATAAATCATTAAACTTGAGCAGAGCATCACAAATGCAATGAATTCTCCTCCCCAACTGTGTCCTGTTTCAAAGCATGTCCTCAACTTAGGCAGTTAAAAGAACGGTAAAACACTTTCTAAAATATGAATTTAATCAATACCTGTCTGTCTCTCAGGTGGAGGAGAATGTGCAGAATCATATGACGTACTCGCTTCAGGATATGGGCGGAGATGCTAACTGGCAGCTTGTAATAGAAGAAGGAGAGATGAAGGTGAGTACAGAGGAGAGATGCTGCTTATGAATCATGTCCCATGATTCCTAGCTGTGAATATTTAAATCTCATTTCAATTTTTAAAAGATACTGTGGTTGCAGTAGAAGCACTGATATTACATTTATCAACCAGCAGAGGTAGAGGACCTACTCAAATATTTAAAGTCAAAGTATTTCATGCCACAATGGAAAAAAATAATCCATAAAATAAGTAATCAGTCATTTCTGAATGGAAAAAATCCTCTCAAGTTATCAGTCAATGGTATAATTGAAGGATCAGTGTGTAACATTAGGGGGATCTATGGGCAGAAATGGAATATAATATTAATAAGTATGTTTTCAGTAGTGTATAATCACCTGAAACTAAGAATCGGCAAACACTGTTAACTTTTCCTGCTTGGGTCGAAGTCAATAACGTTGCTCGCTCCCGTCGCCCTCTCTCTCTTGTTTCACCACTCATTTCCTACATACATACACACACACTCACTCTACACACTGGCTCTGCTCCAAATGACCTACGCTACTCTTACAACTGGCTCTAGATAGGACTATTTGCGTTTTCATGTCGGCCACTGTAGCTCTCCAACACGCTTGGCACAAGGGGAGAGGCTTCAGTTGGTTGCAGTCTCCTCACCTCACCGCTAGATCCTACACACTGTTCCTTTAAGAGGATCCTTAAGGATATGTGTTTTCAGTGAGGTTGCAAATATGTTTATAGTGATGACATGACTTTCCGTTTGTTCTAACTTCTGTCTCCGCACTTTGTGTTACAGGTGTACAGGAGAGAAGTAGAGGAGAACGGTATTGTGCTGGATCCTCTCAAAGCTACGCATTCTGTGAAGGGGGTGACGGGACACGAGGTCTGCCACTACTTCTGGGACACGGCTGTCCGAATGGACTGGGAGAGTAAGTTCACTTTTTAAAAGTCACCATCATATTAACTCTGTTTGACTTTCTCTGTTTTAATGTCATGACCTGACCCTGAACTCTTCCTCCCTCAGCCACCATTGAAAATTTCAATGTTGTGGAAACGCTCTCTGATAATGCCGTCATTGTTTACCAGACACACAAGGTAAATTGACTTCTTGGTGGTTTGAGACATTGCACGTTTGATCAGTAATATTCTGCAGCCTGTTTGATTGCCAACTGAATGCCTCTGTTTGTGTTTCAGAGAGTGTGGCCTGCCTCTCAGAGAGACGTGCTCTATCTATCAGCCATCAGGAAGATCTTGGCAACAAACGAAAATGATCCCGACACATGGCTGGTCTGCAACTTCTCCGTGGACCATGACAATGCCCTTGTAAGATTACTACAATTACACCTGTTGCTATCATGCCATAGAGCGAGTGGGATGTATCAGGCATCCATCAAGCATTCGATTAATTTCAGCATATAACTACTATACAAATATCCCATAGTCAAACAAGACATTGTTGTAGGGCCGTTTGCATGGGTAAATGGAAGAAAGAATAGTTTTAGACCTCTTAACCCCAGTCACTCTGTCAGATTAGTTACAGTGAGATTTGTGGCAGCTTGGAGATTGTTTTCATTTACATTTTTGTTTTTACCTCCAGCCCACAAACCGGTGCGTTCGTGCCAAAATCAATGTTGCTATGATCTGCCAAACGCTGGTCAGCCCACCAGAGGGTGATAAAGAGATCAGCAGAGACAACATCCTTTGTAAGATCACCTACGTTGCCAATGGTAAGTGCCTTTCCAGCCTCATAAAGTTTTGCTCTCAGTGTATATATGCCTTAGGCAATATCAGCAGCCAACAGAACAAAGCCTCTATTATCATCAGTCTAACTGTAATCTACCTATAAGCACCTCAACATTAACATCCAAGCTACTGTATATGCCAGAAGGAAGTGTTGAGCTGAGGCCTGACCCCTAATCAATTTGGGTCAAACTGTTATTTCTTGTCTGCAGACAGTCCATTACTTATATAAGTAAAACCCACTGAATTATCTAAACTACAGAGGAGAAACTAAAGATATTCAGGCTAATGCATTGGCAAACTGGTCGAGATATATTGGCCTTTATTTAAACAATCTGTAGCGCATGGTCTAAAGTGCATGGCGCAAGTGCGTTTAGGGTGTGTCCAACTCCACTTATGCTAGTTAAATGGCACATAATCTGGGCGCAAAGTAAGGCACAAAGGGGCTGTATTTAGTCTCTTAATTAACCATAGGTGTGTTTTGTGCGTAACATGAATCAAACCAATCAGTGTCCTCTCCCATTCTTTTTAAAAGTCAGGGGCGCATTGCTATTTAAATGGCGGATTCAGAAAACTGGAGAAGCGAGTGGTTTTCTGCTGAGGAAACAGATCTGCTTGTGCACAAAGTGAAAGTGTGATGCATGTGGTCCTTGACCGGTGGACCCGGACTGCATATGAGCAAATGCACCAAAATTCATTATATTATAATTAACATTAAATATGACACACGTATTGATAAATAATGAAAACTGTTTTGTTTTCCGATTCAACCCACGGGGGGGGAGGGGGGGGGCTCGGACAAAAAGGGCTGAGCGGAAGCCTCTGGAGGCTGTATTACCCGCAGATTTGCAGCCGGGCACTGCCAAAGAGGCGGTGCATAATGTGATGCATCAGCCCCAAAACGCCACCGTTTAGGGGTAGAGGGCCCGCAAACTTTGAAGTAACCTATGACTACGCTCGAAAACACAGAGGGATGAGGAGAGGAGACCTTGAGCGCAGACAGAAGCATGTGTGCACGAGGCATAAAAACGGCACTCTTTGACTCATCATGACACATTTTGATAGAAAACATTTGTGGGGGAAGCCTCCTTGAGTGTGTGCAAGAGGAAATGTGCTGCTTACGACATGAGTGTCTAGAGCTGACACTAATGAACTGAGGAGGAGGAGAGCTGCTGCGTCCCTGTGTGTGTAACAAGCAGTGTGTGTGGGTGTTGTGAACCTGCCTATGTGGAAGCATCTTACTATCTGAGTAACACTGCGCCAGACTTTAGACCAGGTTTTTGTTGGTCAATGACGCAATGGCTTTCTGCTGCCTCAAGATAGCAATGCGCCAACAAAGCACCTGTCCACACCTCATTTTAAGACCAACATGGGCGCAAGTACATCTGTTACTTACACATTGTGGATACTAGGCGTGAAAATGACAACTGCATCGGTCTGAAACTAGCAATTAGTGCACTAGACAGTTGCGCCAGGTGTAAGATAGGGATTGTGTTTGTGAATAATAGCCTATGGCCAGCAGCAGAAAAGTCCTTGAGATTTCAACTGTCACATCAGTCTAAATAAATACAGCTAGAATGTTTACTTGAGTTTGCACATATAAAGTTAGCTGGTTGTGTTGACTTATTGAGATGTGAGCGGCTGTTTTAACCATCTTAGCTGCCGGTCACACAAGGGACTAAAAAGAAAACAAGTGGATCGAACAGATCCAGTGTATATGGAACCATTGAACAGTAGCAATCTCTTGTGTCACAAAATGTAATGCTGTCAGAAAGCTACCTCTAGCTGGCTTCTCTTTTGTTTTGTGTATGTTTTATTACTATTATTATTACGAATGACACACTATGATGCTACTGAGTTGCTATCGTTTGTATTACACCTTTTTCCTCAAATAATTCATTACATTTCTGCTAACTAGTCTTTGTACATCTGCCAGCTGGCACAAGAGTTAGACTGTCTGTGTGCTTGTGTGTTTGAAACGTCAGTCCAGACCTGCACCTCCCCTGACTTCCTGTAGATGAGTTTACAGTGATGTAAAGCAGCGCTGCTGAGGGAATCCTGACTCACTTTATTGTTAGAGAAGCCAGGCAGATCATGGAGTTCATTGAGAAAAAATAAAAAACACTAGAGGGCACCCTAGACCTCTGTTGGCACAGCATATGTACACTGTGGGTTTATGACTAGTAGTTTTATCAGAAGTGAGCACGTACACACAGTTTCCTGATCATTACCCTCTGTGTGGCTGCAGTAAACCCAGGAGGCTGGGCTCCAGCCTCGGTCCTCAGAGCCGTGGCCAAGAGAGAGTATCCCAAGTTCCTCAAACGCTTCACTTCCTATGTCCAGGAGAAAACAGCTGGGAAGCCCATCCTTTTCTGAACACACAGAGGTAACCAGACACACCAAACACATCTTCTTTTACAGCTGAGAGAGTAACTTAACTGATACACAGAAGACACAGAAGAAGATACTGAAATAAGTATCTTCTATCTATATATCTCTTGACTAATGCTTCGTCTGTGAAAAAAAAAAATATATATTGATTTTCCATCTTCCTTTTTGCCTCAGGTTTACGGAGGGCCAAGTTTGCCCACTGGAGAGACGACATTGTTCAGCGTTGAACCGGCTCTCAAATGACTACACGACTCATTCACCTGTCAATCAGAATGTGTTTTCAAACTACTACATGCAGGACACTACATCATCCTACAGGACACCTGCTTGTAGAAGAGACTGGTTTTTACGGCTTTAATCCATCAGTAGATGTCATCCCAGCCACATTATCATGGCTTAACACCATCTGTTGGCCATCGGTACACAGGGCTCCAGAGTGCGACCGTTTTGGTCCATATGCGACCAAAAATCTATCGAGTGCGACTAAATACTTTCATTGGTTGCACCGGTGCGCCTGACAGGTCTGTCTCTGTGTGTATGTGTCAAACCGCACCCTGTACTCCTCCTCGAACAATATCACAACCATAAAACATACCGGTAATTCAAAATGAAGAGAATTACTGATTGTTTTTTCGTCAAGAAAAATGCTGCGGTGCCCGTTACACCTGTCCCCAGTCCTGAACAGCCTAACCCAGACCAGCATCACCGGCGGAGCATAGATCCACCACCGGTCTCCCCGGTCCCCAGTAAGATGCCTAATCCTGAAAAGGGCGCTGGATTCATTTCAAAGCGGGGAGGGCAAAAAGTGTGTGTGTGTGTGTGAGAGAGAGACACTACATTTAATGACACGAGTCAACTTTACTCTGCTCAGATGATCGCTAAACAGCTGATCTGCTCTGAGCGCTCTCTCTCACTCTCTCTCTCACTAGCAACACACACATTACATTACACTACTCTTATACCAACGTAATATGTAAAAATGTAGATACCAGACTGTTAAACTCACTATCGAGAGCTAGTTAACCGGAGGTGCCATTGATGACATTATGATGCGTTCAGGTAAAAATGAGTATTGGGGTGAATGTAAATTATAACGTCATCATGATGTCTTCAAATGTAATCTTGTAAAATGTAGTTTTCGGCGAGAAACTTGAATAAATCCAGTCGTTTGAAGGAGATGTTTTCACAGCAATATAGAATAGATCATAGAAAGGGAATTATCACCTGTTTAACTTCCTAACAAAAACCAGTATGCAAACAGTAATAAAGGAGTGGATGTTGAAGTACCTGGAATTTATTGTTTTACTATTATTTTTTTTACCGTGGTATCGACTTGGTAGAGAATCATGGGATTACACTGGTATTGGTATTGACTACTAAATTTCTGGTATCGTGACATCCGCAGTGTAGGCCTATGGGAACTGACAAAACACTTAAAATCTGTTATTGTGGCACCAAAAGGCGCAGTGAAAAATTTTGGGTGCACCTAAATTGTGTGCTGGTGCACCTAAATGAAATAGTTAGGCGCACCAGTGCACCAATGCAAAAAGTTAGGCTGGAGCCCTGGTACATTTGTATGTAAATTCAAGAGTTTCCTAAGTGTTTTTTTGAATTGTTGTTACCAATTATTTGCTTTTTTTGTAAATTGTTTTGTACATTTCTTATGATTACATATTTCTTGACTTTTTTTGGGGTTTGCTTTAATCACTAGTATTACAGCTACTTGTTTTGCTGCTGCTAAAGTAACTACCACGAGAGAGGAAAGCTACTGACAGGAAAAGCATAGATGAGGTGTGGTACAGCATCTCCTTCTCCTGTCCCTCTGGTGATGACTCTCTTTGCAGTTTGATGTGGAGGGGGGGGCCAGAGCCTAAAGCTTTGAAATCTTTATATTTCTAGATTGTTATAAAGTAGCTTTCGGAGAGCACCGGGGACACAATGTATTGTACAGAGAAAACCGAATACGTTTTCAGTTAGTTTACCAATGTGAGAAATGTGAATTGACTGTTAAATGCTTGAATTTGATGGGCCAAGGAAACCTGAAGTGGGAGATAAAGAGCATTTGAAGAGTCTAAAAGGTTGAAGTGATAATCAATAATTGGATATCAATGATGTAGTTGACTGTGGTCTATAGATGCTAAGTTGCGGGCATATTGTCAGTGTGTATCGGTCTTTAACCTTCACGTAACACACAGGTTTCTGACCGATATTTGCGAATAGCCAGCCCATAGTGTCTGATGTACAGATTCCTCTCTTTCATTGAGAGACGAGTGGATACATTTTGTACACCCCAGGTTGTTTTTCACCATTTTTGAGGCCCCTGATGAGGAAGAAAAATAATCTGTCTGTGCATTCATGAGTGTAAGGTTTGTAAATTAGTCCCGCTGCTATTGTGCAGGATGAGGTAAAGTTGTAAAAAGTTGAGTAGGAAATCATCTACACCCTAGACACTTAGTCGTACTCTAACATTACATTTCACACGCCACACTACAGTGCAGTGGCCTCCTGCCCTTTGACTGATAAACTACCCCCAGAATGCCTTAGACACCAGGATGAACCCTAAAAAAGTCCTGGTTATCTTTACTGTACAGCCACCAGATGTGCATTTATCAACACTGAAATGAAGCGGGGTGGGGGGAAGGGTCAGCATTTCACATCATGTTACCTCAAGATTTAAATTTACTCTAGGTTGTGTTTGATGCCATCAAGAGAAACGGGAGTTTTACAATCAGTAGATCTGCATGGTTAAAAAAAAGTTCACCATCAGATTTTCAGTCTAAAGGGTCAGAGGTTAGGAAGGATCTGGATAATTGTTTTGTTGATGATTACAAGAGCTAGATCTACGAGCAACGTCAGCTGAAGAATGCATTTAGTGTTTTTAATTGTGATATTTTGTCAGTAATCTACACACTTTGTATATTTCTAAGTTGTACATCAGAAGTGTTATTATTTGCACTAAATGTAATGCAATTTGACAATGTTCTGTAAATTAAAATTGTTACACAACAGAAGCAGGTGCAGTGTATGTTGTTTTAGTGGGAAAAAGTAATGATGTGTACATACATACACAGCTGTAATATGCAAATAGATGAAGCTATGCATGCTGGGATCACAGAAGTTAAAGTAGCTAAACAGTAGACATTTAAATTTTTAGCAGTTTATTTATTTATAGGAGTCTCTAAATATAAATATGCATTGTCTTTACATTCAGCGATTAAAGTATTTCTTTCAGCAAATGGTAAAATATTGAGATTTACATAATAAATTATGGTCTTGTGGAATTCAACATTTATAGTTGGATATGGTTCTTGATGAAGAGGTATCGGACAGCTTTCTAAGCGGAGGATGTATGTCTCATAACTTCTTGAGGAGGACACACTTATTCAGTATCAAAGGGATATCCTGAGTAAAAGCATCTTCAGTCATGAGGCAAAACCTCACAAAACTACTAGCTCCACATCAGAAATGATCTACAATGTTCCGTCACTGTCTCTGTACATGTAGCATCAATGACTTACAGAGGTGTGCATTTGTGGAGTAAAAAGAGAAAAGAAAAGTGCATATTCACATATCCAAATGTGTGCTTATGTCAGGTAGCCCACCCACCTAAGCTACATCTTCGGAGAAAAATATTTCTTACAGTAATCATAACCAGTGTCAAAAGTGCCTTTTGATCAAGAGCGAGTGCATCATCCCGCCGCGCTGTGCTTCATCCAAGATCCAGTAACTGTCTTCCGTCACTTCACTTTACAGCAGCCCTTAGCCACAGCTTCAGGTTCCTGTCAGGGCGACAGTAAGGATGCGGTGGCAGCTTTAACCACGTCACAGTCTGTTAGGCCTGTGGAGCTTCAGAATCCATCACGCCTGTTCATATGAGTATTTTCTCATCTGTTTTGTCTGTGAGCTGGCTTCTGTCCTCTGTGTGACACATCCCTGTTCATCAGGGACAAAGATGCCTTCATAAAGTCACTGTAAACATTTCTCTTCTGATCAGCAAACTTTGAAAGGCTCTTTCGTTTCTTTCTGGTCAGCAGAAAGAAACGTTAAAAGAAATGTATCTACCCTCTCCTCATATGTGTGTATATATATATATATATATATAAAGTAAATATTTAGATCTTTGTGTAGGCCATGAAAACAGTAGACATATATAAAACTTAATGGCACTGCGTTGACGCATGCTCTAAAAAGCGACACTCAGTTCAGCCTGATGTTCATCAAGTTACATGATATGTCACATGGTTCCTGCAGATGTCCATCGCTGTGACTCTGTTGGTGTCTTCTTTTAGTCCATCAACCGGTGGAGAATCTCAGTCTTTTTATGTGTTGGCAATGCAAATGGCAACATGGATGTAGCAGCACTGGAAGTGGAGTCAAAGGCCAGTCTGGCCGGTCCAATGGAGCGCGGCGATTGTCTGATTGGCAGGAGGAAATGAAGGTTGGAAAGCTGCTCTTTTCACTGCCGGGGAGGAGAGAGAAACGGGTGATTATCAGCGTGGTTTAGGCCTAAATGTGAATAAGCTAAACATGCACAAGCACCACTGAGCCAATATCTGAACACTTCATGAGGACAAAACAATAATGACCCCAATGTGACCTGAAATATCAAATGGAGAAACAACTCACCAAGTAGACATCGAGAACAGATCCGTCATCGCGGTCCATGTCCACATCCATGGTGCTCTGCTCTGAGGTGAGGCAGATAGCGCTGTCCTCCAGGGTGAACGTGGAGCTGGATGCAATGTCATCTCTGAAACAGACAAATATATTTTCATGTTAACCTACGTAGAAGAGCTTATTGTCTATGTCAAAAGACAGTTAGAGTAAAGCAGCTGTTTAAACAGTGCTTGGAAACTGATGAAAAACATACTCTCCAGAAACAAATCACACACTATTGCAGAGACGCTGACATCAAAGAGACAAAGGGATGAACCGACTGCGAACAGGATGGGAAACCTGTCTGGTGGCGAGCCAGCGGAGGTCTCAGCTGAGAGGCTCATAGTCTCAGAAATGCCTCACAGGAAATGAACAAAATCTCCTCAAGATTGGCCAGATTTGACCACAATGACGAAGTCAAAATGAGACCCTTGCTGGGAGAGTATGTACCACAAACAGATGCAAACTTAAGAATTGAATTATTCTAGAAAATTGCACAACTACATTTTGGGCTCAGTTTTTTGGGGAATTAAAGAAAAAATGACATCAACATTTCTGTCTCAAGATCTTTACCATGATATTAACAGAAACTATAACATGGAAAATGCATTATGCAGCAGAAAATGTGTTCAAAATGATGAGCAGGGAGTGTAATGTATGCATTAAAAGATGTTACGATTGTAGGAGAGTGAAGCCTGCAGAGCCATCACCTTCTGCAAGTGCATAAAGGAATCCTCCAAGACACAAAATCACAAACACTAGGCTTTTTATCCCCATGCAGCCAATACAAATACATGTTTACCTCTCACAATTAAACTAAATAAAAGGCATAAATCTTGCAACATACAAATACTTCAATGAAATAGAGGTGCACTATGAGACTGCATCAATACAGGAATCACATGTATACCTTCAAATGTAGAATGACTTTTACGTTTCAACCACCAGGGGGAGACTTGAAAGCGGTTTTCCTTGTATGTACATCAGGTGACTCCCTGATAAATTCAGGAATGTGTTTTTTACCCTTTTATGACATGTGATTGACCACTTTTTGTATTCAAACTCAAAGGGACTCAAAGGAGTACAGTTGTGGAGATAGATGGACAGATAAAGAGTCATCTTTGTTTTAAAACAATCCTCCCCTGACACATCCCAACACAAGGTGTTAACCACTGTAAGAGACAGACCAGCTGTCAGACAGGGATTATTGTTAGTGGATGTGCAGTCGCCACTACACCCGCTTGTCCCCTTTTGTCACAGTCTTTCTGCGGCATAATGGCACGGAGTAAGGCCGCGTCAAAGCCGGCGTTTAAATATTTATGAAAACAGTTGACAGAACAATGTCAGCGCAGCAGCAGGTGACTGATGAAGGGACGGGACCGGGCAAGTCACACAATGAAGCCTTTAGAGAGCAAGCTGAACCTGACACTGCTGGACAGAAGGAGAGGTGAAAGATGGGAAAACACGTAGAGGCCAGAGGACCGAGTGTTCAGAACAAAATGAAACTGTCCTTTACTAACAGCCAGACGATATAGTGTGATAACAGTAGTGTAGGTGTAATATAACCTATTCATGGAGTACGTTGAGCATTATTTCATAATCACATTTTTATCAGCTTTTGCAGTGTAATATGAGGTAATAAACTTCTAAAGGTCTTCAACTATGAGTCAACACTGCACCATTAAAACACTATTAATGATGTTGTAAGAGATGGTTAATGAAATAAAGTTTTTTCTTCTTCCCTGTCTTGTAAATGAACAGTTCCCATCATCACACCACTCGTCCTTTGACTGTGTCCGTATATTGTGTAGGATGTGTGTGCGCTGAGTCACCTGCTCCATGACGCACGTCACCAATAAGACCATGTGATGTAAGAGGACAGACAATAACGTGGGAGTATGTGAAAGTGTGTGTGTGTGTGTTGGGCGTGGTAAATCCACATGCCTTCCTTCTTGTCCCCCTCATAGGCCGTATTGTTTGCAGCTCGCGTGATGGTTTTAAGGTGATAAACTACACGTTCCACCCCTAAATCAACACCGAGTGTTGAATGATATCATGAAAGCAACCACATATAGAGTTAAGAAGGAAAACAAGTAGACACCCGTACCTCTCCCCTGTTTGGTTGTCCACGTTGACAAAAATGGAGGAGGTGGAGATGGTTCCCATGGAGGAGCCCTCGTAGAAGGACGGGTTGGCAGGGACCAGATCGGGGCGCAGGTACGAGCCGAACACAGCTGAGGACAAAAGATTCACATGCATGTGATGTCAGTAAAGGAAATCAACTTTCCTACATTTCATATCTTTGGTAACAACATCTTTCAAACTCCATGCCTCCAGTTTGTAACGCAGTCAAGTCAAGCCGAGATGAAACTTCTCTGACTTTTCAAAGCTCCTCCAGATCCACATAGACATTATACAACTTTTTTCACACGCTGAGTATTACAGTACTGCCCATGATGAGTAAACTGAACTTTGTGTTTGTAAAATCTGTGGAGTTCTCCTTTAATCAAGAAGTCACACATCGACCAACAACACTGACATCTACGGCCGTAATTTCCTGGAAGACCAAAAACGCCCCATTAGTCAATCAATAAAGCTTTGTACAGCTGTGGATCGTCCACCAGATGAAAGGAGACAGATTTATTCTTTAATTGTGGAAAGTTTAAACCAGCCTAATGACTGAGACGAGGCAGGGCATGAGAATTTGATTTAAGCTAATTGATTAAATGGTTCCAATATAACATATTTCCTAGAATAAACCTCACGCTTCGGAGTAAAACCGATTTTCTCTGTCCTCTCTGAGACTGATTTAGCAACCGTAAAGAGAGTCAGGAAGTGTAACAATCCAAATTGCTTTATAGTGTATTGCGTCACAGCTGGAGACGCTGGTGGGAGAGCGCCTGGTTGTAAAGACACATGACCCTGTGACTTCTCTTTCCGCTCCACACCCTTGTTTCTTCCTGTGTGGCGTTGGTCAAAACTCCTTCATCATATCAAACACAAAGGTCAGACGAAAGCTGCTGAACGTGTGCAGACACTTTCTTTCAAACAGCTGATTCATAGACCTTCTTGTGCTGAGGTCAGATTATGATCATGAGAGAGAAAGTGATAGGGGAGGTGAGGATAACACGGCTAAAACAACACAACCGTTTGTTTTCTTATTACACATGCCCTACGGACACACACATGCACAAATTGTGTATCGGATGGGCTGCTAATAACAAGGTGGCTTCTGTTTTCTTTCCATCAAGGCCAAACACTGTGTCAACAGTGACAGCTACCCCCTCGGGACAGTGCTGAGAGGACAACATTTTTATGGCCGAATGCAAGTGGCTGTTTATGGGCCTCAAGTGTTTCTAAAAAAGCTCTAATAAGCTATAAAAACTAGAGAATGACTGAGGTTGAAATGGCAGATTAGGAGGCCGTTTGGAGAGAGACGTGTTGTGGATAATGGTAAAGTGCATTTATAATATAATAGATTTCAAACAATCTCCTTAATAATTCAGGCACTTCTTTGAGCATCCCTGAATATTGTCAAGTATCCAAGATATGAACTATAAGTTGTCACGGTAAGAGCGAGGTTTTCCTAAAAAGCTGTTGTTTTGTGTACCTTGTCCGCCCAGACTGGCCAGGCTGCAGGCTCCTCCCAGCCTGTCCCTCCTGTCCTCCTCGTTCCTCTCATCCGCCTGCGATGAAAGGATCTCCTGTGAGGACGACTTCAGAGCCGGGATGGACGTACGAGTCCTCTTTGAAGGGGAGAATCGAAGTGCTGCAGAGCAAAGAAAAGGAGCAAGTGAGGGAAAAGAAAAGAAAAAGAAGAGAGCGATAAAGATTCAGGGAAGCAGAGGCAGAAAAAGAGTAAGAGAAGATAATTGGAAAGAGACGATTATCCTGATTGAAGCAATGTTCACACACAATGAAACTCCAATGCTCTGCCTCCAAAATTAGCAGGGAAGTCCTTAAACTGTTAAAATGCACAATGACGATTACACAAGTGTCCCCTAAACCTTCCTTAGGCCTACCCTGCCTCCCAAGCAGGGCATGAAATTAAATCCCTTCCCGTCCACTCCCTCTGACGGGACTTGGCGATGGTTAATAGCACAACTAAATCCCCAAATCTTTGCCTCAGCCATGTTCATTCCCACAGGGGGGGTTCCCGCATGGTTGCATAACATTGTTACTATATTTGATGTTAATGTGAAAACGACTTCCTGGCTTTACTGACAGCCACACCCACCACACTGAGAATAGACTGCGGATGAAACGATTCCAATGTGTCATACATCGATCAGCACTGCATTCCTGGTTTCTGCTGGGAATCAACGTCATCTTTACTTCCTGGACTACAGGACCTAGCCACACAACAGACTCAATCTGTTTTGAATGACCTAGCCACATGATTGCTTACACATAAACAACATGAATTTCAAAGAATTCATCCAAAAATGTAATCAAAGCTCACATTTCTGAATGGACCATGTGCCTCAAATGTTTCTATAACAGCTAACTATCGAAGACAATAACAGGCAAGACAGGAAAATGCTCTGGCTGAATCGGGAAGACAATACAAGGAAACGATATGCCGGTTAACTTAAGTGAATTACCACTGATCTAATTATATTACATTGACACACAAATAATGCCCAGCAATAGACAATATAATAAAAAACGCCCACGGATTGACTCTTCTTATCAGGCCAGGATTTCCTTCTTCACATTGCTGCCCCTATTCTTCGTTTGTTTGTGCTTTCCCTCCCATGTGTGATCAACTTGCGGACTTACGCTGAGTCTTCCTGAAGACCCGTGTGCTCATGAACTTGAGGAAGCGGCTGGCATAAAATCCGGGCCGGTGCACCGAGACGGAGTCCTGAGGACAGGCAGAGAAAATGCAGAGCTTTTATCAAACAGCCACTAGTGGACGTACGACAGTATGTGACCAAATAAAAAGGCTCATTCATGAAAGCAGCAGTGTCCGATTTTGAGCAGGCTATCAACTCACGCCATCGTACACCAGGGCTTTCCACGAGTGTTCCAACTTTTTAATGAACCTGGGGAGAAACAAAACAAGAAGAGGTCTTGTCACACATATATATCCGCTTACTCAAGAACTTCCCCTTTATGCTTGATCAAACCGGAGACTCTTCCCCCCCCCTTGGCACAACACAAACTACGGTCATTTTTCAGCATTTAAGCAGAAAACACATCAAAGTTTAGTTATGTAACGTTGTCTTTGAAGGAAGCAGGCTACCATGAAGTAAGGCAGGATGAGTGGAGACAAATTGGGCCTATTCATCCCTTATTCCTCCCTGACCTGACCCAATCTCACCTCGCCCACTCTGTGCGCATTTAATGCCTCCGCCAACCAGGCTGACACAGATTTATGTGATGCTTTCAAATTGCCACAAGTTTAAAAAGCCGATGAGCCAAAAGGCTTTCTCCTCTGTCACCTGACGCCTTTGCTCTCAGGGAAAAAAAAAAAAATCAATGTGTAAATAAAGAAGACTTATAGACCGCTGTGTCCATTTAAATCATGTTGGATGGAGAAAAAGTCCTTTTAGGAGTGAGGTAAAGTGGCTTTCCATCTACGCAGGGTGATAATTCAACATTAAGAGGTCTTGTCGTAGGGCAAGCATCAATCGAAGCGGTTACTCCGAGAGTCATCCCAGTCCTTAACTATTCATGCACGTTCCCTCTTAATAGTCATCTAAATTGACCATTTATGAGACATTTTACTTCTCAGAAACTGAGACAAACATTTCTGCAGATCATATAGTCACATTGAAATGGGTTTCATAGCCCCAAAAGTAAACAGATCCGATCAGTAATAATAAAAAAGAAACAGTATTATGAATAAAATGAAGGCAGGTTTATGTAATCTCATAAAGATCAGTACCTGTATGACTGCAGGATATCTATGATACCCAGGAAGATGAGCAGCTTTTCTTCTTTGTGTGTTTTGGCAGGGATGCCACCCATCCTGAAACAGAGTAAAAAAACACACCAGCAGTCAGAGAACAGCTACTGTTCTTCTTCTGCAATGCTCAAATGTTTGTCAAAGCGGCACTTGCAGTATTTACATTCGCGTGTATTGCTGTAAATACGTGGCTGTGTTTGTATTTGTGTAGCTATGGTTATATGAGAGCCTGACTGTGTGTACACAGTGTCCTCTCCTGTGAGAGAAGTATGAGCATGGACTGTTGTATAACTGTGTCTGTGAGGAAAAGGAAGGTGGCGATTAAGAGACAAACAGAGGCAGAGTGTATATATGTCCAAATACGTGTGCGTAATATGTGCGTTTTTTTCCCCCCAGCTGAGCCGACTCACGTGTCGTCTGTGGTGAGGGCTTCAGCAGCCTTGCCGTCTCCCTGGATGGACTCCATGGCAGTGGAGTAAAGCACCCTCTGACCCACGGGTCTCCTCCCGTCTCCCCCAGCCTGGCCCGGCTCACCCCCCTCCCTCTGGCTCTGGTCCATGACGTGCACACCCAGCAGCAGGCTGTAGTCCATGATCTTAAAACTCTCCAGCACCTATAGCAAGCAACAAGACATGGAGCTGTTACAAGAAGAGTCCTTTAATAATGAATGGCCAAGCCAGGATTTGTAGTAACAGGATATTTCACATCTTCTATGATCTGTTTGAACCCTGCAGAGATTACTCTCCCGCTGAAAGCTTCACCTTCAGCTCAAAGACGGTAAATATTGCAACATTATGAAATGTTTTGAAAAACACTTTTATTTTTTTTTTGATCCAAAAACACTTTCATCACTCAACACGCTTCAGCGCCTCAAGGGCCGTGAGCAAGCAAAAGGAAACCTCCTGTTTAAACCAGTTTAGAGCTAAATAAACAAGGTGTTTCTCCACAGTGAGCCAAGTGTTACACATTGACCTTCAGGAGCCTTTCACCCAGTTTCCCAGAGACGCTGCGACTTCATGTCTCCTAGTGCTCGAGTAAAGCAGACAAGAGTAGAGAGCTTGATCTGGGAATGGGGTCAGAGTCACTGCCAGGTAGCTATAGGCTTATCTTATGACCTACTGTAGACTGGAAAAAAAGTTACTGTACTGGTTTATAATTCTTTGATAATTAGGTGTATAAAAGGGAAGGGCAGAGAAAGAGAGAAAGCATGAATTACCAGAAAGCAAATGCAAATATACTTTCAGCCTCCAGTCAAAGAACAAGAATCAGAAATCACAACTCTTGATAAATCCTCTGTCAGAAATCTAAGCGTTAATCTTTTGTTAATGAAAAGCCACAAAGAGGAAGTTAAGAGGTTAGGTAAAGCCAGGCTTGAGAAGAAACTGCCAAAAACGCAACATTACACTAAGCCTGATGAAAAGTGAATTATTGTCTTGGGCTTACACATAAATATCACAACCTAAACCTAATAGTATTGGAAGCAATATAAAAAAAAAAGTAAAATCAAAGAGAGCCGTGACCCAGAATCCAGAGGAAACTGGCCTATTTTTGTGAAGAATATGAGCCCAATAATGTTTTGAAGTTGACCTACAGTACAACTCCCTCTTATATCTCCCTAGATATTTTCAACGCTGCATGGTTTAAAGAAGATGTTATTAGTGTTAGTTGTAAATCCAGTTTGCAGCTGTAATAGAAACGGCTGATGTATAAAGTCGAAGTCACGCACGTTCATACTCAAACACACAAACACAACATAGACTTAATGACTGACTCAAACAAACACTGGGGCTTTTGTCTGAGCTTTGCCTTTTCCATATCAACGATTTGCATCCCTTCGCTCGAACTCCCCCAGCCTATTCAAACTGCAACCATTTTGAATAGAGCCACGCACACCCGGCTGCCTACAGAAGGCCATTACTGTGCGTCCTGGCCCCGGCTCTCCCAGGCAAACAATCAAACCATCACAGCAGAAAGAAAACAGCTGCGTTTCTGTGGTTGTGTGTGCAAAAGATTCTCTTTGGATTCTGAAAAAAATTTTTTTTATATGTACAGGCACAGAAAAAAAGTAATTTAGTGGAATACTACTGATTCCTAGAGGCATAGCAGCCACGTGTTTGGGTCCCTGCCCTCTGCTCTCATTTCAAATACGGCTCAGTTTTCTCACAGAGAATGAGAAAGGCTAATCCTCTCACTCCTGTAGGGAGTGAGCTTTGTCACAGCATCCCCTGATCTTCAACAAATCTCTGATGTTTCTCAGTATATTCCACCCTGAAGCACTCCTCCACCCGTCTATCTCTGTGCCAGTAGGGCTGTAGAGCTCCCCACAGTGTTCACTGGCATGCCCCACTTCACAGTGACACTACTACACACTTCTTAAATCTGAATCTGTCTGCTGAGAAGACAGAACACAGAGCCTCTTATACTCCTTTTCTGGCTGGATCACTCAGCCGACATACAGTATACAGTTACAATCACAGGAATGTTCCTGCTAAAGTATGCATCCATAATTAATGAGTACATCCTGCTACCCACGACACTACATTAGGGACACGTGGCTTTTTAATTGTGTCACTTGTTTGGACTAATTGGCACACACACTTAATGAATGGCTTTACCTTAAATGAAGCAGTTCCACAAAATCTTTTTCTTCTTCTGTTCCTGATAAAACCAAAAATAAAACCTCTTGTCTTGTAACAACTGTAATAATGTAATTTTAAACCAATTTAAAAAAGCACTTCTGGCTCTGCTCATTCTACTGTGAACATAAACTGAAGATAAAATAGTCTCATTGCAGGACTATTAGATTGCATTAGATTGTACATACAGTAAGTACCTAATAAACTGGAAACCCAATGATAACACCTTTATCTCCATATTGTGATCTCAGAAAACATGAATGAAAGTATGCACTATTTCACATTTACTAATGATAAACAAGATTTGTATGAAGCTAAAATGCTTATTCAAATAAGGGATTAATCAGCAACAAATTTGATTATCAAATCATTTAAGTCATTTTCTTAGAAAAAATGGTTTTCTTACTCTTCTCTGATATTAAACTGAATATCTTTTACTTTTAACTATTGATGGGACAAAACAAGACATCTGAACACATCACCCCAGGCTCTGGGAACTTATGAATGCAGTTTTTCACTATTTGCTGACATTTTATAGATCAAGAAATTAGTCGATTTATAGAGGAAAATAATCCGCAGATTAATCAATAATGAAAATAATTATTAGTTGCAAACCTTTGTGTAATTATCAGGTTTTTGCCATGTGTTGTGAATGCGGTTAAGGAAGCCGTACTGACTTTGTGGCTGCAAGGTCAGGTCCTTGGTGTTCTGATGCTGAGAGTGAGAGAAGCCATTGTTGTCACAGGATCCCATGGCTGGGAGGAGGGGGGGGGGGGGCATACAGTAAATGGTTGTTTATGATTGGCTATACACTGGATGCTATGCAACCCATTATTGTCCAAGAATGCATGCCTTCATAGTCTGGATCATTATTTATCCACTTGTTTGTGTGCAATTAAAGGACTCCTATTTAAAAAATTGTCAAACAGGATTAATACAGTATGTAGATGTCATTTGGCCTGGGTTGCTCTCAACATGACGAGGTCTCAACAGTCTAACGTGTTGCCAACAACACTGTCTCAACAGCTTGACATCATCATCAGCATCACTATCACCCTTATGTCTGTCTCGTCAAATCACGCACGCACAGCCAGCACCAGAACGGGACAAACACACACTCATTCTACAATAAACCCTCTCTGTCACTCTCTGTCTGTACAGTAGAGTCCAGCATGAATTATTAATGCCTTGTGTTGTTTTGGCATTTGGGGAGTATCAGGGGAGCTGCAGAGTAATGGAGAGAGTGGACTTAAAAGGAAGAAAGCGTACCCTGTGTTTCCCACATAGCAGAAATATCTGATTACCTCAAACACATTTCTCATCCTCCTCTTTGTCTCATCGCTTTCTGCTTCAACACTGACCTCCCACATAAACAGAAATCCCAATACTCCAAGCACTGGACAAATAGCTCAAATCTATTTTTCAGAGGCCTCACCACATGCACAATCCCCTTCCACTTCCTCATTCCCCCCCAACGCCCCTCACCCCCTGTTGCTCAGCTTCTGCCGCCCCCTCCTCTGTGTTTTGGTCTGCAGCCTCTCCTGGGGTGACGGGGTTAGCTGCTTACTCATGGAAATGGACAGCGGATTCTGCTTAGAGGGCACTTTGCTTCCCGCTCAGGAGGCGAGCGCAGGAAGCCATGACAATAACAAACTGTACAGCACAGCTGCTGCTCAACTCTCTCACTTACATACATGCAGACACACACACACACACACACCACACCATGTTATACATGCACTATGTGGCACACAGAGGCCTGTACATGCACACATAGTGGGTTAGCAGTGCATGGTTGGACAAGGTTGTCAATGTGAGTGAGCTGCGAGGTTAAGGAAGTACTGACTTAGCAAGAGGGGAGGATGTCATTCAGGCTGCAATCTGCTTGAAAACATTAAAAAGAAAATAGAGGACATAGACAAAGTCAGCATATTGGTTAATGGTGATGGAAAGGGCCATAACCCGAGGAGATCACTTAAAATGCTTCTGTGTTTCTGGTAATCTTTCTCTAACCCAACATCACGAGACCAAAGTTTGTGCAAAAGCTTATGATCGAGAAACTGTTTGACTTAAAGGGAGGGAAAGCAACTGTTGTTCACACCTGTTCACACAACCTTCCTGGAGAGGAGAGGAGAAGAGAGCAGAGGAGAGGAGAGGAGAGGAGAGGAGAGGAGAGGAGAGGAGAGGAGAGGAGAGGAGAGGAGAGGAGAGGAGAGGAGAGGAGAGGAGAGCAGAGGAGAGGAGAGGAAAGGAGAGGAGAGGAGAGGAGAGGAGAGGAGAGGAGAGGAGAGGAGAGGAGAGGAGAGGAGAGGAGAGGAGAGGAGAGGAGAGGAGAGGAGAGGAGAGGAGAGTGCTCTGTTGCTTAACGGGCTAAACTAAATATACCCAAGGCATCACACTGTCCATTACCGCTAACTCCGTTCCTTATGCTCCATCAATCACTGTTTGGTGATAACGGTTCTTCTATTCCCACACACTAAAAATTAAAAACATTCAAGCTGAGGCTGGTGTAATGGAAGATATTAAGTTGTTAGCTGAATGGTGCCATGCAGGGTTGCCAGGTCTATCAGGTTGGCCGGGCCCAGCAGGAAGTCTCTGCTGGGCCTCAACTGATCCACACTTACAGTAAGATCTTGGTCAGATTCCAGGTTGAACATCAGAGCGTGTGTGTGTGTGTGTGTGTGTGTGTGTGTGTATGCAGTTACTGTATGTCAAGCAGAACAAATGGGATTATAGCACAGGGGCCTTTAGGCTATAAACTCCATCATTAACCAGCCACTATGAGGGTAAAACACATTAAATCAGTGTCTGGAAGTCACATTGTCATCACCCATAAAGATACCACAAGAGGCCCTCCACCTTGTCCACATAAGGATCATCATGGTAAGAATGCCACTGCACAAATATATATTTAGTTTGCTGAGAAACCAACCCAAAAGAATTATTCCACAGTTTGGCAATCCAATGTTTTACTGTTAACCAATCCATCTGTGGTTTTCTTTTAAAATGTCTAGCACATAACTCTGTGGTCTAGGAGCCACAGTATCTCAGCTGTTGTTATTTTAGAGGCAGAGGACAAGCAAATCAGCATTTCAGCTCTTGTGTTCTGGTTCTTCTGCTTTTTAAAGCCAGGAAGCTTGTTCCTTGCCCACAACTGTGGTCCGCAAACACGTCAGCAAAGTCTGAAAATGTGTCGTACATGGTCCTTCAGTCTCTACTGCAAGGATGTTTTCACAAACAATTTCTCTGACACTGATGCCGTGAAGATAGACAAAAAGGATATGCAATTCCGAAGTCTGGGCTGTTTTCAGATATTTAACTTTGAATGCTGTTGTCTATTTTCATGCTTCTAAAAGCACCGCAGCACACACACCATGTCTCCTATTAAACTCCAGCTATCCTCCTGCAGCAGACAGACTCCTGGCCAATGCGTTAAAATAGAGGAGAATGCGAGCCTTTAGATTGGAGGACTATCTTTGGATGGAGCTCCGAGTCTCTCACGCTACCAGGATCATGTCTTAATCACATTCAGTGTTTGGAGAGCTGTCATGTACTGAAACATCGCAGCGCAGAGACGGGAGAACAGAGCCCAGGGCAAACTGAGAGCTTAGACTGAACACACAGTGGAAACACACTGCAGTTCTACTGACAAAACACATGGAAAATTCACATTTCCGAAACATTTTGGTCCATCTAAGATGCACCCACGCTGTCCTGCACTAGTACACAATGTAATTGATTTATAGAGCTGCATGTGTTTACGCTTCCATAATTGGTTACAAGAATGAGAGGTCAATGACATCCCTTCAACAGCTATCTCCCTGCACTCCAGTAAATTCCCAGGTTAAAAGCAATCTGCTCCAAGCTCTGATGGCACAAGACATAATGTCCATGTGGGGCTGCACACAGGTCAAAATGATTTAGCGAGGAATGAGAAGCATGAGAATTCAACAGAAATGGCTTTTTGAGGGGAAAGTGTTCTGATAATAAAACAGATCCCAGACTTTCTTGTTTGCTGCACAGCTTCCTTTTATGGAATAATAGTGACCTTCCTGTTGCGGTATGACTTTGCAATTTCAAAGCCAGTCCAATGAACAGAGAGAGACAAATGAGCACACATCCACAAAACCGCTTGCTGCTATACCACCTACCCGACAGTCTCTCTGCAGGGTCTTCATTAGGTTGTTGTATGTCTCTGCGTCAAAGTAAAGTCCTTCTTCATGCATGTCCTGGAAGTCCAGGTCTTTGTAGGTCGGACTGCTCTTCTCTCTCTCTTTCCTGGACGCTCGTCTCTTGTAGGTGGACCCCTTCAGGTCGTATTTGTAGTTCATTTTGACGGAGCGCGGCAGCACGTTGTTCATCACCACCAGTCGGATGTTGATGCCTCCAGACTGGATGCAATACAGTCCGTAGAACTTGGGCAGCAGCGTGCGTGGATTCTGGTTCAGGTTCTGTGATGTGAGGTGAAAGACAGCTTGAGTCACAATTCAGTTTTTATTACAATCATGTTTTCCTAGATGGTTCATTTCTCTTTTACAGTCAAAAAAAATTGTGACATGAAAGCCAATATGGTTGCAGGAGGTTTCAAAATGTATTTAGGTTACAGAAATTAATAAGTGAGCTTCCTGTCCATGCATCAAACATGCTCCATCCCCTTGACTGAGATGCTTTTCAGTCTGGTGGTGCCCTACAGCTGGAGCTAATGAGAATGTTCACTGCATCTCATTTATGCCACTTAAAGCATCTGATGAGTGATCTGTTCAAATTCAACACTAAGAGGGTTTTAGACACCCATTCGACACTCAGACGTGGAGTTTTTCCACCTCACCAGGTGCTGGAGACCTCCTGAAGCAAATGTAAGTGTCTCACCATATAGTATCCAGGTAGTAATCTCTGGAGAAACTTGGCCTCTTTGTGCTGGACGGTTTTAATGATGAACTCGTCATCGCTGGTTAGGTAGAAGAGAGAGCCGCTGGCCCCCGGGTTGGTCAGCTCAATCAGAGGCTCATTTACGAGGGAGTACTGTGGAAGGAGAAACATACACAAACCAGTTTAACATTTCACATGAAACAGAGGGAAACAGCTCCCCTTGGAACATATCCAGACATAAACAGCTGTAAACACATAAACTATTATAGCTACAGAACAAAATGATTAAATAAATACTCCAGACATCTTTTGTTTATTTAGTGCTGGAAGGAAAAAGTGTAGCACATTTTCACTGGCCTTGGGGTAGTTACAGTAAGTCTTGTGATACAAAAGCACCAGGTTGCTATTCAAATACTTGTTTTGTTTTAGTGGCTTCTCCTTATTCTATGTGGACAAAAATATGTAGGCACCCAAACAAAGTAAGAATACACCCGGACATTACATTGATATGTGATTGCTGAACATCATTCCAAAACCATCAATATGCAGCTTTAATAGCGAGAAAGGCTTTCCACACATTTTGGAACTTCACTACAGTCACAGGAGCATCAATGAGGTAAGACACTGATGTTGGTGCTAAGGCCTGGCCTGTTAAAGTTAACCCCCAAGGTGTGAGATGGGGTTTAGGTCAAGGCTTTGTGCAGTCAAATTGTTCCACATCAAACTCAGAAAACAATTTCTTTATGGATCTGGCTCTGTGCATAGGGGCACTGTGATGTTGAAACAGGAATGGACCTCCCCCAATCTCTTGCCATAAAATTGAAATTACACCTTTGTCTAAAATAGCATTATCTGCTGCATTATATCCTTTAGCTGAAACTAAGGGGCTGTGCCCAATTACACAAAAGTACATGATTGTCCACATACATTTGGCCATATAATGCACATTACCAGCATGTCAATGAAAGCAGGTCTCTGTCTAAAATATTTCCATCGTTCAATGAGTTGCAATGAGAACTGCAGAAATACCAAAGCCCAAACCTGTCTGCCAAACTCTAATAAAATCTCCAGACGTTTGACTCTTGCTGCTGACAGCATGGACAGAAACACAAGCTCCTCAGCCGAGGGTCATAAGGAGCAATTACTGCTTGTGCTGCATCTCAATAAAACACCAGAACAGATTGAGAGCCTTCGTCCCAACGTGGCAATCAACGTGTGAGGGAGGGAGAGCCTGCAAGAGCAGCCCACTGAAGAGCAGTTAGATGTTAATCAGTGCGTTATGAGAGCAACATGTTCAGAGGAGCAACACTGGAGGCATCCGCTCTCCCTCTCCAGAGACGCTTCCACTGATGACCGTCTGCAGTCACGTTGAGTTACAAGCACAAACACATCCGCGGTTTGTTGCATTTGCATTCAGGATACTGTGTGTGTGTGTGTGTGTGTGTGTGTGTGTGTGTGTGTGTGTGTTCTCTCTTTTAATTAGCTCTGCTGTGTGGCCTCTGTCTGAATGAATTCATCCTCACCTCAAGGACATCAATCATGAGTACATCCTCTAAGCTGCAGCGCCTTATGCCATCCTCCCTCTACTGCCTTGAATTACATTTAATCTCGGTCTCTCTTCCAGAGCCTTTTGTCTTTCACTTATGCAGAAACGAATTTGGCATTCAAAAACAAGAATGCAGCTGGTGGCTGAAAGGCTCGGAGGCAGACAGAAATTAGGAAAACGGCAACATAACATGATAAAGCCCAAACAAGATTACACAAAATCTAATTTTGTTCTGAGCCAGAAGCGTAGTTAGTTAGACATCCAAGTCTTCTTGAGTCTGGGAATATTTTCACAGACAGAAACACAAATAGGCAAACAAGCATCAAAATGCTTCGGTTGAAAAAGTCCATTACACTCTTTCTTTCTCTCTCAGTCTGTGTTTGTGTCTTTGATTGTGCTGGGAAATCATACAATCATCAGCTGATTTCATTCAGCAGTGCGAGCTGGTGAAAGCTGTCGTAATGAGGGCGCGCTCCGTTAGCTCAGTCATTACCTCCAATATCTCCACCGCCCCAGTGTTTCGCCTCGACATCCTCCTCCCATCCTGTCTTTCCCCTGCACAGATGGTGTGTGGCGTTACCCGCCCACTACTCAATAAAATACACGTTGAATTCCGTCACAATTAAGTACGCACTGAGGTGGAAGATTAGCGTTCGCTCAATGGGAAGTAATTCAGGAGAAAGACAACCACCAGGCCGTTGTCTCTTGTTTATGGGAGCAACGGACGTTTTTCTATTTGTATTATGGACAAGCACACATAGAAACAATGGAACAAAATCAGATTCAACTGTTCACGAGGACAAATATCGAACAGAAATACAGTTTGTGGTTCAGCATAAAGTATGAGAGGTTTTCAACAATGTTAAATAGATATAACTGCTTAAAGCAATAGGGGAATATGCTTTCTAGTCGAGGGTTTGATAAGACTGATACCTCACACATGTCTGCCCACTAAATACAAATTTTGTTTGTGTAATAAGTGTGAATATCTAGGTAAAACTCTTAACATATAGGCTTGTGTGTAAATTTAATCTGATGTTTCATACAGCACTGTCTTATTGTAGATATAGGTACTGTATACGATGTGTATGCTTGATTTGATTTGACCCTTAACACTTCCTCCCCCTACCTGCGGGATATTCACTTCACGAGTTATCATGGATAACGTGGAACAAATAATAACCAGTTAGGTTTTAGTCTTACCAGGTAGTCGTCAGGTTTGATGCCGAACAGATCCCTGAAGTAACGGAAGGCCAGCGGGGCGTAGGTCTTGAAGCGAAAGTCAGGATAGTGATGTGCTGGGGTCAAGTTGCTTCCCTCACTGGGTTTTGCGATGAATAACCAAGCACGCCAGGACACAAAAACACATAATGGTACATCAGATATATTATTTCAACACCAACTCAAATAAGGGGGGGGTAAAGAAAACCTTTAGCATTATATAAGTGAAACGTGTCGGTGTCGTTAACGCATTCTCTCTTCTCCAACCAAGGATCCCATGCAGGCAGCACCAAGGGGAAAGTCAACCCTAACACCTAATCTTTTTGTGCCTGGGCTATTGACTCCCGGCCAGTAAGTGTATCAGTGGGCCCTTGTAATGTGCTCCACCCATGCATGAACAGGCTTCAGGCTTGGGAACCCAGATTCACCAGTATTGTGGTGACAAACTGGCCTGTATAGTGTTCTTCGCCTGGAGACCGAAGGAGTCTCTGATTACTGAAACTACACAATAACACACAACACATGAGCCTTGTCTCTGAGGGGGAAATAGGGAAAAGGTGAACATAAAAAAAACCCCACCAAACACACAAAATAACCTACATTTTGTGAAACCTGACATTGTCAGACGGGATTTGACAAAGAACGACCTTGTTTTAAAATAGGGGAACACCACGACAAAGGAGTAAGCACGTCTGATAAGGTTATCATGAATCAGTCGTCGAGTCTTTCATCACATAGACTCATTGAACTCAATCACACTGACCCCAAATCTACAAGAAGTAGGTTAATAAAGGGTTTTGTTTTCCAGGGCACCTCTAAATCTGGTTAATGTTCTGAGGACTTGGATGGGTTTCTGGGTAAAGAGGCGACCGTGTTGTTGTTTTGTGCTGCTGGTGCTGTATTCGGTAATGGGATACCGGCAACAGTGACGCCCTGCTGTGTAACAAGATACCTGTGATTACTCTACAATGAAATCTGACTGCTCTGTTTAGCGTGTGTGAGGGCAACAACAATGATCTATCATTAATGACTGACAGTCCGTGATGGTAACATATACGCCTCTCATGGAAACCATTTAACAACACACATCACCTGGAAATGTTTCATTCAGTGCAATCAGAGAGCCATCTGTGTGTGTGTGCGTCTGCCTCGTGAAAGATCAAAAAACTGTGTGTGTGTGGGAGTCAAAGGGATCTGCCACATCTCCAGCCATCCAAAACTAGACTGACAGGACAAACAACAGTGGGAACACCTTCAGAGAGGAGCAACAACAAGAGGAGGAAGAGGGAGGGAAGCAATAAAAGCTCCATACTCTCTCAGGATACTCAGTGAAAAGAAAGAGAAGGGTTTGTGTTTGTGTGCTATCACAGAACAGAACAGAGACACTTAGAGAAAGTAAAGAGAATAAAGAGGCAAACGGTTATGTAAGACGTCAATTTCTCTCTCCACTGATTATGTTTTGTTTGTTGTGTCTTGTGCAATTTTCTTTTTTCCTAATAACCTTGATCCTTTTTTTTATTATTATTATTTCAGATGGCTTTCTCAGTGAAAAGTTAGCCCTGAAGATAACTACAACTTTCCTTTTATTTCACCATTATGTGAAAAGGCTTGACATTGGGTGAAGAATCAGACATAGGATGATATAACAAGCTTGCTTTAAACTACTGATATGTTGTACTGCACTATCTCAGCAAAGCAACAGCAGGTTTTTAAACGCTCATCATCGCTAACACCGAAACCCAGAGCATTGTTTGGGTTTGGTTGCTGAGCAGTAAAAGGGCTATGTGCGTGCCGAGACCTGGTTTGCATAAACCATAATGAGTTTGCATATCCTGCTGCAGCATCTAAAAGGTAAACCACAAAGTGGTTGATAGTAATTCTCCTCTTGAAGCTTTTAGAGTTAAAAATCTTGGATGATCCATGTATTTGGCCGCAGATAGAAAAACGATTAGTGAACACATTTTGCTTAATTCTCACCTATTTTTCTAACTGACTTGTAATGGTAGATGACTGATTAATTGAAAAAATAGATGCAGTATGCATCAACTGTGCATCGATGTATGTGTGAATACACGAGTCACACTTTCAAAGAATTCCTAGGTCTGTTTTGGATTATGTCAAATGTCTCTCTGAGCTGATGATGTGATTGTGACGACAGCCTGAGATGACCGCACGCTGACATATGTTTTGCACTGTGGCAGTAAGAGGCACACAGTAAGCTGATTTCACAGTTCTTGGCAGGATAATCCACTAGAATAGTTTTATCCCTGCATCACGACTTAGACTGGCAAAAATTCACTTTGTTGATAAATGATGATGGTGGCAGTTTGTGGTCGCAGAATAATTTCTTTGGACTGGATGTCCAGTAACTGCAGTTTCCACTGAGCATGATTAATAACAGTTTTAAATGTCTTTAAGACCCAGACATATAATATTTGAGCGGGCAGACAGGCATAAAGCTTAGTCTTTAGTCGCTTTCCATTCATTCACTTTGCAGAGTCAGGAAACTGTCGCAGCCAAGGAACAGCCTGTTACCACCTCCACATAATCTGTTTTTATGAAGCAGTCCTCTGATTCACTGGCTCTTGTACACCAATAACCTTGAGCTTATGCAAAAGTCTGGCTGTTATTTTAATGACAATGAGCAAACCAATTATCTCACACGTTGAACGATTGCTTCAGAAAAAGAGGATGTCTAAAAGCTGTGTGCGCAAGTATGAACGTATGTCTGTGTGGGTCGACGCTACGTAGCACTGACCTGGGCAGAAAGACGCTCTCCACCACATAGAAGTCTTGCATAAGCACATCTCTGTCAGGCTTGGAGGTGAGGTTGCCCACTGTGTAGCCAATACCGAGCTGAATGGCCCCCTTCAAGGCCGATGACGTGGTCTAGATGGAAACATAGAAGAGAAAACATCCCATTAGTCAGGCTGTTATATCATACTGTCTCTGCTATATGTGAATGATTGAAAAATAAAAAAATAAGCAAGCCTGAGAGTGATAAGCCTTCTGTTCAAGCCCTTTTTATAAGTCAATAAAAGACTCTAGTTTAATATAAAAAAAATATTTTCACAATTCAAACTATGGCATAAAAATCATGAAAGCAGACCCTACATCGAGACATTAAAATCCATGTTTTTTGTATAGCCTAGTATACATTTGTAGAATAAATTCCACACTAACATATTAAAACCCCCAAAAAGGATGGGATATTAACACACTACTACTTTTATTGCATAGGTAGCCACCACAAAAAGACCTTTTAAGTCCCAACCTGAACAGTGGTAGCCATTGAGTAGGACCTTCTAATGGTGACATCTTAAGAAATGCTGCCATAAGCAGTGACGTCTAAAGTAAAGAAAAAAAAAAGGAAAGAAAACAAGTGTGACCAGCACTTGACTGATCTCTGGCAGCCGGCCCTGGCAGGGGTCGGACATTATGTGCAGTAGAAGGACATTTATGAGGACTCATGTGACTCACAGGCTCAGAAGTGCAGACCTTTTGGACTTTGTTGGCTCTAAACAGCGGTATTTCAAAGTAAATGTTGTGGAAGCAGGTTGGCATTCGTCTTAAGAGGCCATTTAAACGAAACACAGTTGAGCTCTTGTATGAATAGTCATACTTTTTTTTACCTTTTTGTACGTTTTCTCTCTGCTCGTGCTCCAAGGCCCTCCCATCCCATTTTCTGTTGTGGTTGACATCTGAAAGAGATACAAAGGACTGAAATAAAACCGTGATAAAGTAAAATTACTGGTACTAATTTCACAACCTTTCAAGCATAAACTTACTTTGAAAAGCTGTGCCCGACAAAACAGCAATCAGGGCGACATCTCTTGATTGTCAGCTAACATCAGGAGGTTTGGATCTGCCAGGGGACCCTCTGCAAGAGAACAGACAACCGAGTTATTATTACACAAAAAATAACCAGGGCAAAAAAACGCTCACAGCCTCTTCATTAAGTGAAGCTGCTCCAAGTTAAGATGTGGCTGAGGACGGGATGGAACGTGTCCACCAGCGAAGAGTTTTTGATTAACTGCGATAAGTTTGAGGCCACTTTAATGCCATCACTCTCCTGTTAATCTCTGCCTGATAGCAGAGGCAATTTAGTCTATTTCTAAACTCTCACTGCTGAACTGGCCTCCAGCAAGAGATCTCTGCTTTGACACTCATGAAATGCTTATGTATGCGTGTGTAGTAAGTAACCATCCCAACTCTCCTTATTAGAGTCTTACATTGGAGAACGATACAATCCTGTATTGTCAGTTCGGTTGTAGCTTCAAAAAGATGTAGAAAGCAACATTTACTAGCACCTTCATCCTCCTCCTCATCTCTGACTTCTTTATTTAGGTCATTTCTTCCATATTACAGGCCATGTGTGCGTGTGCGTTGGATAAATAACACCTCATAAAGAAGCACAGCCGCAGAGTGTGTATGAATGAAGTGGAGCCCCGGGGTTGAAAGCGATCTGCTGGTTCCTCCCAGCTTACAATACAACCAAGTCCTTACTGAGCCACAAAAACACTAGGCTGTCTCGTTTCCTCATCCATAAATTTTACTGTACCACTCCCTGTCAGTCTCTTTCCTTCCCTCCTTACTTTTTTTCTCAAGTGCTTTCTTCCTGTTTTACTCCTTCACTCTCCAGAAAAAAAATAAGGCAGAGTGACACAAATCAATGAAACTGTGACATAACTCAACGTGTGTCTTCTGAGCAAGTGGGAAAAACAGGGACACAGACGAGTAGAGGCTTAACAGAAATACTGGCAAAATTTGGACTTCTCACCGCCTCACCTGCATGTACGTACTGTAAATGCACCTGCAGGTCTAAGAGCCACGAGTGCAATGTCTTTCTGCTTCATCAGTCACCTGCTCTGTCACCAGCAATCACATCCCCATCAAATCAGAATCTATTACACTGAGAATACACTTACTGTATGAAACACTTTTATTTTGAAAAGCTTGCTACCAGTTCCTACTACTGTATAACTAAGAGGGTGTAATACCTATCAATAAAAGCATCAAATATGTTGTAGCCATGTTTAAAAATAGTCTTTGTTGACACATACACTGATTCAGATATTTAAAAAATGTAGCAGACACTAAACTCTTATCTCCAGACTGGGTTCTTATCTGTGCACCAGCTCTTCTGTTGCTATAAACAAAGAGACAACAACACTTTGACTGGAAGCACACCTCCCAACTACGGATATTTGTTTTGGTTTGGTTCTATGCAGCATCCTCTATCACCTTTAAAATATGATTCAGTCTTTTTGTGTTCCCATCTTATAGGAAGGAACACAAGCACATATGGTAACACAAAACGTGTTAACTCATCCTGAGTGAAAAGAATTTGTGTAACTGGAACTGAGACAAAAGTGTGCTTTTAGCTCTGTTATCAGACATTAATATATCTCTTCACCACTATGCAATGAGGTGCTGATCCACCTGAGCCATTATACTGTATGACTGGCAGTGTGCTCTGAACCTGAGGAATGTTAATGAGCCTGCCGGCCTGTCTGGCTCCCTGCTCCGTCCTGGCCTGAGTGTCAGTGTTAAAAGGGATTGTTTGGACCTCTCTCTCTCTCGCTCACCTGACCCCACAACCCAGCCGGTGCTCTAACAGACTGTTTCCAGAACAATCCATGAGAGGCCTGCAGCTGCAGTGAACAACAGCAGGTCTGTTGTTCACCTCTCAACAAAAGGGAGGCAGACAGATGGTTGGACATGTGGAGGAAAATGGATGGATGGATCATCCATAATCAGCTGTGTGTCATATACTCCCATTGCGAATACCACCGGCACACTTGTTATAACAAGGTAAAAAGAGAGCACATGCACACACTGTTTCCACAAATGTAAAACGATACCTTGTTGTAAGTCACAATTACATTACTGCGAGCTACAAATACAAAATGCATCTTTTTCAAATCAATGCCTCTGGCAGAGAGAGTGGGTGTTTTGTGGTATGGATGAGGACCAAATGGGTGAAATTGTACAACCAATCAATAAAAGGAAACTCTGCACTTGAAGGTCTAAATCTGAATGAAACCCACTTAGAACGGGGTTGAGTTGTGGGTTGTTTATGCGCCTTTGTGAAAGTCAAGCAAGGTCATAAAGACTTCATACGACACGGTAAAACTGTGAACACTATGTCTGCACAATGTAGCTCAGAGAAAAATGTTGATGGAATGAGGAAAAATACATTTTCCATTTCCCACAGTTGTCAAGCTTAGAATTCACGCATATAACACATATACTATTACTAACACATATACTGTACACAGACAAAACAACTGTCTAGTAAAAATGTAAAAGACAAAGGTGTTGCAACTGCAAATCTTCTTGGCAAACTCATCACAGTTCTTCCTGCAACTGCGTCTTTGTCAAAAGCCAGACTCGGTCAACAATGTACTTTTCATTCATTTTATCTTTCCTACTTGTGAAGCACTTTGTGACTACTGCTCTCAAAAGGTGCTATATAAATAAACTTCGCTCTTCTCTCCGTCAGTCTCTCTGTTCCTAAACAACTCTCTTCCCGCTTGTCCATACGCCCTCGTCAGAAACTCTACCACCCTTTTAAACAAACACTCTTGAGTGCAGATCAAACACTGGCTCTCATGCCATATCTCCTCCATGGTTTCAGGGATATTGCCAAGGGTGCCAATCAGCCCCTGTTGATGTCAAATAGCTACTCTGTAGCCAAGCAGTCCTGGCAAGGAAAATACGTTGCTGAGAGCAGACATGGGCCGTCTGGAATGATGAAAATGCAGATCCAATGCATCTGAACTGTCAAAACGTCTGTGGTAATATTCCCTCCCTGGTCTCAGTAGGCAGGGTATTGATATTAATGAAGGCAGGAATCAGACAGCATCACCAGCCATGCTACATACTTGCTTTGAAAAGATACATAAACAATAATATGCCTCTTCCTATAAGGAGACCTGTTTTTTTGCAATACGTGACAAAAGCGGAACAGTAATTTCCACAGTAGAGAACAACCATTTTCAAACCATCTGATCATGACATCAGGGCTGAGAGGTATTCAGTCAAGGAGGCTCCTATAGTTCCTATCACCAGGATACAGACGCTACATATAGGTTCCTTTTTGCTCTGCTTTGCTTCAGTCCCCAGATACTATTGGATTACTGCAGCAGATTGGAGACATAATGGAGAATCAATAGCAGAGCAATGCAGAGCGCTGAGGACTGTACTGCTGGGCTTTCATGACCTTCACAATCCCCGACTATGAGATGTTAGATAAGCACAGATATCTGGATTTGGATGGATACAATCAAGAAGATGCATGGGGAGTCAGCTTAGCTCGGCCTGCAGGGGATCGGCTTCATCAACTTAACTGCTCTGAGCCTCGACTATACGGCTCACAGAAACTCCAACTAAGCAACATTTAACTCAGCAAACTTATTCAATTGCATTGTTGTTGTGTAACTAACAGATGAAATACCAAATACCCCAACATTTTCCAAAAGTACTGTATATCAGGGTGAATGGTGTGGATCATAGGCATGGGACAATATGAAATTTCATGTCATGATCATCCAAAATAACTGTGATTCACAATATTCTCCCGATAATCATCAAAATATGATTTAAACTTTTAACATGGCACTAAAACATACTGGACTCACTTACCCTTACATCGTTTTTAGTGGAAAAACAAACAATCAAACGATCGTAAATTAGGTCATCAATAAGGTCCCCTTGCATAAATAAAGGATACATTTAAAATATAATTTACAACATTGTGTGAGTCTGTTGTTTCTTACATGATAATTCCTGTATTTTTTATATCAGGCTCTATGATTGCGAGTTAGACAGCTTTTTTAAGTCACTCATGTGAGGATATTCACGATTATCCTGATAATGGAAATTCACCACAACCAACTAATTGTGAGTGTTTTTTTATCCCGATCCGTGATAAAATCCTACATCGTCCCATCCCTAGTGGAGCAGTAGTAACTATCTTTCTGACGCCTTGTGTAAACACTTTGGTGTGTCAGTGTGATTACATAATTGGCTTAGTTACCCCAACCGTGTAAAATAGTTGCTTCTGTGAAATGTGTCATGTTCTGTTATGAATCATGAGGCTGGGAAACAAACATCTAATGTGTGGGCTCCTCTCCACAAGCCAAGCAGAAAATGACAATCATAAACAAATGATATGTAGTCCTCCACTCCTCAAAAACATTCATTTTTATCCCCTAGCTGTTTGCTCACAGACAAAGTGAGACACACAGAGGAGTAGAAAATGCTTGGTGAGGTGCAGACAGAGTGAGGGGGATAGAGAAGAGACTGACTCAGCTCATCAATGTCAAAGAGATAAAAACAACCAATTCAGGAGCATTGCTCTGGCTCCACCCAAATCAAATAGACCGCCCAAACAAAAACATAAATACACACAAAGCAAACAGAACATAAAATGTACACAGTGTCAACGTGAACATGTGCAAACAAACATACAGGTTTTGTGTCCCTGTAAATGTAGCCACACACAGACTTTACTGTACACACACACACGCCCTCTCTGTTTTCTCTCCCTGGTGAGTCTACGCACCAAATAAAGCAGTAAAACAACAGGCAGGTATTATTTTGGATTGTTTTTGGTGCGTTCTGTTCCATATTTCATTGTTTGTTTTCATCATCCCTGTGAGAGGGACAAGCTGTGCTGTACAGTAGCGTCTGCCTGCGTACACCGGGCACTACGCAGCACTGCAGAGCTGCCTGTGTGTGTGAGTGAGTGTGGAGACTATATGTATATACATATAAACAAGACAAACAATCAGTAGCCAAACTGGTTTGATTGGTTCAAATAACAATGTGGAAACAACTTCTAATGATATTACTAGTAGGGCAAAAATGTAAGTTTGACTAAAGGGCAGCGCCAAATGAAAAGACTATGTTGTTGCCTAAATCAAAAGGGTTTATACTAATGCTTAGCGTGTAACATCCAGTGTGTCGTTATCCCGTTAGTATGCTACAGTATTTTGGCACTTTGGTGACAAGTTTCAGCTGCATCTTGTTGTGAAAGTGACATCCATCCAGCAGTACCCGCCAACAGAGCTAGCGTGGCTAAAAATACAGTGACGTCTTAACTGCATGATGCTGCAAGGAGAAGCATAACATAAGTGCAAAGAGATGGAGCTCTTTACAATGACAGCAGCTGCTGTCCCTGATGCATCATCGTGATACAGTGCAGAGTGTGCAGTGCGTGCTGAGCACAACATAAACCTGAATACTTGTAGTGGGCTCAACAGTGTACAAGTGTGAGATATACCACTGGCCAGGCAACTATCACCAACTAAATGCACATTTTAACTATTGACAGTATTTGACCTTTTGGCAACAGTAAATAAAGATAAACAATACGTGGGAGGGAGAGAGGGACTGCACCTACAGAGCGCTATGACCTTTCAGAGTTGACGTGAAAAGAAAAAAAACGAGCTAGACAGATGGAGGGAATGAAAAAGACAGAAGAGGAAAACAATGGGAGAGAGGAACAAAGATAGAGAACAAAAGGTGTGATAGTTTTGAAATATTTAGTTGCGTGCTTCCCCTCGTGATTTAATAACAACGTGCAACAAGACCACGTCAAGGTTTAGTCAAAGCAACGCAATTTTCTCAGCAGGACAGAAAAAGGAAAAAAAATGACTGTATCAATGCAAACACAAGTACACATCACACCATATAGAGCAAGAGAATTAATATATTTAGTTGAATTTACATGAATATAAGAAACCCAGGGAGAGGACTCGGCCTGTGTGTTTGTAATTCAGAGAGCGTCTCACTCTAGTTCCACTCTGCATGAAAAGCAGTGAGGAGGAGGTCACCCACTGTGTCCAGAGAGTCACATGATCCAACGGAGGGAATGGAGGGGGGCTGAGAGAAACATAGAGATGAGTATATGGAGGGAAAACAGAGATGGTGTTCTCTTAAGACACAAAGGCAGGGAGAGGCAGCCCTGATGGAGCGATACACTACAGCTCGACACTCTCTGAGAGTGAAACGAGGACCTATTACAGCAAGATAATTATATTCAACCACCAGCGATATATACGCAGGCTATAGCCTCAGCTCCTAACGTCACAGCCCATGGAAAACATGATCACATGACACGAAGAGAAGAAGAGAGAGACTTGGCCATGATAGCCAAGCCCAGCTTATAGTTTTACTCAGCTCTGCCCTCAAGTCCAAATGTCCTCTTACTCTTCTTTAAGCCACAAGGGCGACAGGCAGGTTTATTACCTGCATATCGCTGTGGGAACAACTGACTGTGTTTATTATACTCAGAAGTGATCAATCGTGGGGGTAAGAGGGGATAAAGAACTCGTCTTTATTGATCCCAGGTCACACGCTGCAGAAGAAAAAACGTGGAATTTGTCAAATTTCCGCATTCTTTAACTCCTTTCTTCCACTTGTTTGTCTTCACCCACCCCTCTACGTCTTCCTCTCTGACCCTTTCATTTTGTCACCTCTCCTTCCCACTCTCTCACTCTATAGCACCCAAGGGTTCCCTAAGGGGGCCTCTGTCATTACCAGGGCAGGGAACTAAGAGGGGTAGCATGGGGGGGCTCAGCAGGGCCAAAACAACAACAACAACAACAAACACCACAACCTCAGAATAATCTGAATTCCTGCAGGGCTGCCAACCTATCGCTCCGCCTGCAACCCTCCAACCCAACAATCGTTATACAGAGGAGCACAATTATCAGCCAATTATCGTCGCAGGCCTCTTTTGGGAGATTTTTTCTTCCTCTCAAAAGCTGCTGCTGATATGTTGTTGGGGCCAAGGAGGGGGGAACTCCCCTTTGGAGGTCATTAAGATCAAAGCAATAATACTGGGAAATTCTCCATCCAGATTCACCTGCTGCGAAGTAAATGAGGGGCATTTTTAACAGACGCTGACACTGGTGTTTGTTGACAGTCTTCCCAAGATTAGCATATCTCTGCACAAACAGAGAAGCCAGTGTAGCAGAAACATGGCTTTGGCTGATGAATATGTGTCAGGTCACATCAACAAGAATTACATAAGGTGCTGTGAATGAGGATTGTTCTGACAATTTGTATCTTCAGTCTTAAAGGTGCATTTTAGTGATTTTTTACTTCTGAGAGACTGATTTAAAAAAGAAGAATAGTTGAAATCTGTCACAGGGGCTGAGATATCATGGCTTTTAGTCCCCAGAATGGGTTGAACATCCAATCCTAAAATTCCCAAAATGTAACTCAATAGTGTATTTTAATAAGACCCCGTGCCTGGTAAATGTCCAAGTCTTTTAAACTTCCCATAACCAGTTTGTAATGCCGATTTTATTATAAATTTGTAGTCTCAAAGCCCAAGACAATATATTTTACAGCTCCTCAAGAGCCATAGAGGACATTACACAAATGTTGTGTTCTTTCAGTTTGCACTCTGCATGAGCAGGAAGCTGATCTCCATGTGTAAAATCGGTGAAGTGCCCCTTTAATTATTTTCACTTGACTTCTTTCACTTTCAGTATGAGCAAAGCCGAAAACACTGACACTGATAGCTTATAATGGCAATGTAATACCTATTTGTAAGGAGGGCCGCTGACTCTAGGTCTACCAAGAAAAGCTGAGCTTACATGTAGAGGCCTTTTTCAAGGATTTAACATTAAAAGAACATTCATGCTTTGTTTCATCTACACCATCTCTGAGCCTGTTTATAAGCTTTTTTAAATTTAATTTCACCAATTTTATGAATACTTCTGAATCATTTAAACAAATCACATAAAAGGGGTGACTTTAATTTAAGGAGATTCCTACTTGTTACAAGTGGCCTACAGTTTATGTACTTTCCATTGTTACGGGAAATAATGTGGGGGAGCTTTAATTTGCTAGATTTGATGTCATCTGGGTCGAACAGTGATCACAGTACTGTGATAAAAGACAGTTGATTATTGAGTCCTGACTGAGTTCTGGTGGCTATCAGTAGTACGTGGTATGTGCTGACATGAGTGCAGCCTGGACGATGAAAGAGGACAATAAAAGAGATAACAGAGAGAGAGAGAGAGAGAGCAGCCCACACTGTGCTTAGGTAGAAGAGCAACACAACTAAACAGAGGTGTGAGGTCTAAACCTCATCTGATCAATAGAGTATGTGGGTCAAACTGCCCACTGACCTGTCTAGGTTTTATGCTTCAAAGCACCATCTTATTCAGCACTGCTCTGATTCATACTGCTATGAATAGTTTGAGGAGGCTTGGAGCAAACAAATTCCCATTTTGATGAGAATTTAATCATTGTATGTATCTAGTAAAAACACCAAACATGTTAATGCATCACAAATGTAGATCCTGGTCAATAATTTAAAATGGCCACTATATCGGGCAATATTATCTTATCCCAGATGTATCAGTATCACTGTATGTGTCGGCCATAAAGACATTGCAGGACAGGAATATCAAAAATATAATTGTTTGTAATTTACAAACAGTGTCCCCATTTTCCACTGCAGACAAGTTTATTTTTCAACCTGTATAATGTTTCTCTCAGTACACATCTTGAACACAAATCTTTGATTAAAAACGTTTATGTTTACTGATTATATTAAAAAATTAGCATCATTATTCGATTTTTTAGATTCTCAAATCAGTATCTGCCTCAATAATTCAGTATAGATGGATTATTATAAAAAGTTGCTTACTTTTTTAATTGCTGGTTTGACTGTACAAAACTGTACTAGATTAACCAATAAGAAAAGTAATCATTAGTAGCAACCCATACAGGCCTGGCACTGACTTTCTGGGGAAATAACAAAGCAGCCTAACACACAACACTCATTAACCCACCAGAAACTGCAAAACAAACCGCATGTTGTATTGTTAGACAACCCACAACTGCTACAAGTGAAATCACATCAAACTGAAATACAATAACTCCAAATGATGTCTACTATACAGGAATTAATACCAAGTCCTCACAAAGATGGATAACACATTTTGTTTTTATAGATTGTCTTCAATCTGTCTGGAAATAATCTCAAATCTCATTCTTCAATAAAAAGCACTGTCACTCGCTAAAGTGATCTGATTAAAGGTTGCTACAACAGAGCTGCAAGAAAAGCAACAAGAAAAGAATGGCATGGTGTTGAATAACCTGATACGACGAGCTCTGGAAAGAAAACAAATACTCTTGTCAAAGCTTTCATCGCGTTGTAACTGGGACGTAGCACATTAGCACTTCGACCCAGAATATAACACTGTAGACGGGAGTGAGAGAGGATCCTCCGAGAGAAGAATTAAAGTGGGCGTAGTGGGAAGAGAGGGGTCACAGTAAACACACACAAACATTATGAGGTGCCGGATTTTATTATCACAACACAGTGAGGCATTTTTTTATCAGAACATCTTGACTGTCCCAACATGGGGCCACACCCGTGTGTGCGGACACAAGGCACATCGGTCAGTCAGACCACTATCAGGAATGTGGGAGAGAGCTGAGAACTACTGTTCAGGGCACTGACTTATGTAACGGTCTTAATGAGCCTCATATGCCTGATGTTTTGGTCCTATACTAGGATCCCATGGTACAGTACCCAGAGTGCTCTTTGACCCAAAATCACAAGACTAAACCTTACAGCTGCTACTCTTCACGGGAAGCTCATACAGCAGGGAAAGATAATGTTTGCATAAAAAAATGTGTCCCTCTGCTTTGAATCAGTGCTATTGAATAATGCTTACAGTTACAGTCCAATTTAGTGTCCCATTTATTTAATCACTAATTTAAGAGAGAGTCTGGTCGAACAAAGCAAAAGCCCATGAAGAGCTGAGAGTCACAGAATGAATATGATTTGTGTGAAAAGGTTTTGGCTCTACGGTGCTGTGGCACTTGTGCTGCTACTTAGATGGAAAATATTACATAATGCACAGATGCTGCTCACTCTGACAAGCGACATATCAGTGCCAGGGCAGCAGGCAACACAGCGCAGGAGCTCAGGTGTTAGTCCCAAGGAGAGAGCAGGGGATTTGCATGAGCTGTTTTCCCTTTCAAACATCCTCTGCGGCGAGCTGACCGACCTGGCCCGAGCCTGGCCTGTTCCACTGCCTCAAAGTCAAATGAGGAAGAAACAGGAAGTTCATAAAGTAAACCACACGCTCATAATTCACACCTTAAAGTGCTTGAAACCAGTCAGATTTGCATGATTACTATTTTTCTCTAATTATCACTAAGTCACACTTTGATCCAAATTAGTGACAGGTGTCTGTGTCTGTATATTTCGAGGAACAATCCCAAGTTATGTTTATATAATGCTTTATTAGCCACTTTGAAAGCAGAGACACAGGACTATAACATGAAAAGGGTCAAAGGGCAAAACCAGACCTAGGACATAGCAGATTCACTTATCAGCCAGCCGAACCACTAGGATGCCCTGTGACAAGATGTTTAAAGCTGAGATGGTCTAGAACTGAAGAAAAAGCTCCATCAGAAATAAAAACCTGAGTCATTTCTAAAGGGAAACATTTCTCATTCAAGATGTTATGGAGGAAGTAAACCTAAACTAAAACGGAAACTACCTGCCTCACATAACAGAGAGAAAAACACATCATAACGCGCCAAAACTTTTCATCCTGCATTATGACAAAGCAAAACCCTCCGACCCTCAGACACACATCCATCCATATAACACAAGCTCAACAGTTGAATGATCCCCATCACTGGACATCACTGCTGTTGTTGAGTTTGCTAAAGCAGCTCCCCTGCTCACTGGGCAGCTCTCAATCTCCCAGCATAGCATGCAAGAAAACCAGTTATCACTTTTACTCTTTGGACTGGCAAAGCTACTTCACTGTTGCAGCCTGGCTGCCAACTACCAGGGGGAGGAATATAACACTTCACTGTACAGAGAAGTGATAATGTGGTAGGTAGTGAGGCTCAGTAAATGAGAGGCTGGTCCAGTCAGTGCAACATCTATAACTTACACAATAAAACACAGAAAATCTGTCACCTGTACAGCACATATTGTGCCAGAGGGATTTAGCAGCTGTATATGTCTGCACACATGCAGTAGTTTCTCAGAAACTTGGCTTACACAAGGTTAAACTGAGCCATGAAGGGATCTTGACATTAGCTTTATTCTATACCAGGGCTGCCCAAAGTGAATTTGCTAACATCTGGCGGGCCAAATCAGGTTTAATTTGGCCCGCCAGATGTTAGCAATTCTTCTTTTTTATTAAAAGACCCAACTTTACTGTCTTTTGGAGGCCGTACCAGGCTCGGGTTTATGGTTAGAAGATAGTGGCATCATATGAAACTAGAAAACCTAAGGACTTCATTAGTACCAATCATGTCATATTGGCTTGTCTGGAAGGAGGCTAACACTCTAAAGTTGGGCTAAATTTTGGTGGGGAAAAACTGGCATGGCCATTTGCCAAGGTGTCCCTTGACCTCTGACCTCAAGATAAGTGACTGAAAATGGGTTCTATGGGTACCCACAAGTCTCCCCTTTACAGACATGCCCATTTTATAATAATCCTATGCCGTTTTGGGGAAAACATGCAGTTTTTTGAATGCAGTATACATGCGTTATTTTTGCCTTTTCTAAAACTTGTGTATTTTAATATTTCTGCATACTGGGGTCCCTAAACAGTCTTGGAAATGCATAAATGAGCCCAATTATATTCAGCAGGTGGGTTTTAAGGGGCTAACTATGTAAAACATATTCAATTAAGGGAACTTGGGATCCTAGTACCATTTTGCATCTTAATAATACAATAGGTGTTTAATTTTGGCCCGTGGCCCTCCATTGAGTTCCAGTTTTGGCCCTCCAAGGGAAAAGTTTGGGCACCCTCGTTCTATACTCATACACAAGGAGGTTAGTTTTTCAGATTTCCATTACATTTATGTTATCAACATGAGGTTTTCTTCCTCTGCCTCCTAATGTGTTACACAATCTCCCACATGCTTCATGCCTCATTTCCCAGCAAACTAGACAGACTCCCAGTTTCTCACTAAAATTGCAAGACAGAGTTGCAGACACATTGAAAAAAAATTACTTCCTCATTATTTTTAGTGGGGGAAAAAAAGTAAATGTTGACACAGCAAACAACACACACTAGTGACAGTCTATAGCAGCTACACAGGTTGTGCTACAGGCATTATTACCCCAAACAATAACAGTTCATGTATGTAGAGTTTAAGGGTGAAATCCAAATGAGCCACCTCCTCAACCACCAACACATTTAATTCCAAGCCTTCACTCACATTTGTTTTTTAATTATAGTAAAATAAGAAAGCAAAACCTTATACCTCTCACCTCCTGACCTTGACAATAATTCAAAACATATTATGTGAGAGGACGAGCTTGTAAAGTCAGGTGTGTTGTTTAAAGAGAATAACACCTTTATAACAGTTTAAGCGCACCTGCAGTTTTCTCACCGGTCGCAACACCTGGAGACTGACACTTTGGCACACGAAACCTAACTGTGTCAGTACAGTTAACCTCAAAATCTTAACAGATATCTTGTGTTTCACACTAAATATCAAACTCATAGAAACCTTACCAGCCAATCTTCTTCTTCTGCGTAGAAATATTATTGTCCTCAGAGTGTCTGCTGCAGTCCTCACAGAAAGCCTCCAGCAGTCGATCCCCAACAGAGAAATAAACGCGGTTAAGAGGAATAAACGCTACATAATGTGGTGTGTTTCCACCACAAGCTGACTGTGTACAACTGAGGAGTCCCTCCTCCACTGAGAGCAGCGTGAAGTCCTGCGTGTCTCTATGTCCCTGCCCTGCCTCTCTACATACAGCCATGCCATTCAGTGCACCACTGGATACTAACATGAAGAGAGACTCCATGATGCCCTCTGCAGGCTAAACAGGACTCCAGTCAAGTCAAGTCAATATAATAATAATAATAATACATTAATTTATATAGCACTTCTCAAAACAGATGTTACAAAGTGCTTCACAAGACAATAAAAGCAGATAAATAAAGTAAAAGATATTGTAACTGTTAAAACAGAACATCAGACAATAACAGCAGATGGAGTAAAACAAATATGGTACCTGCTAAAACAGAACATCACAGAACATATCAATAATAATAGAAGTGGTAAAATGGTAGGACAAGTTCATAAAACAAATATACAGTATATATACATAAATGTGTATAAATGTACACATGCGTCCAGAAACGGATGTGTACATACATATATTTAAACCATTCTACTTATAGGAATGCTATCCTAAAAAAATGTGTTTTCAAAAGTTTTTTAAAAGTGGATACCGAGTTAGATGATCGTATCTCTATAGGAAGTGCAGTCCAGAGTTTAGGAGCCCTGACAGCAAAAGCCTGATCGCCTCTTGTCACAAAATTGGACCTGGGAACAGCAAGAAGTAGCTGATCAGATGATCTCAGACTACGTAGAGGCGTATAGGGTGTTAAGAGATCCAATATGTATTCTGGGGTCAGACCAAGTTGTGCTTTAAAAGTGAGTAATGCAATTTTAAAATGTATTCTAAATTGTAGGGGAAGCCAGTGCAATGATGCCAGGACTGGTGTAATGTGCTCCCTTTTACTAATGCCCATTAGAAGCCTGGCAGCAGAGTTCTAGATGTTGTAGTCGTGAAAGTTGCTTCTGACTGAGGCAGGAATACAAGGAATTACAGTAATCCAGTCTTGAAAAAATGAAAGCATGTATGACTTTCTCCATATCACTGAATGACAGAAAAGATTTTATCTTGGGGATTGTTCGTAATTGAGGAAAACAGGCTTGAATAACTGTCTTGACGTGCTTTTCAAAGGTGAGATTGGAGTCAAATGTATTTCTATAGCACATTTAAAACAACATGAGCTGACCAAAGTGCTTTACAGACATAGGCAGGATAAAAACAGGTCAACAGAGCAGACAACAAATCTCACACATCCACAGACAGAGACCAAGATAAAAATCCATGAGTAAAAGACTGTTATAATGAGCATTATAAAAGGCCAATTAGTCATCAAAATTCAAGTACATTCAAAAGCCAAAGAAAAGCGGTGGGTCTTGAGCTGTGCTTTGAAAGACTCTGTAGAGGGAGCAGATCTGATGTGGAGAGTGGAAATCTACATCCAAGTCTTCAGTTTGTTCAGCAACAAACCTAAAATTAGTATGACAATAACATCCCTGTTATATTCCCCCTAATATATTAGTAGTTTAAAAAACTTTTACAGCTTTATATTCACATCTTAGTTGCATGATATGAGGCAGCCCTGTGATACTGAGTGGGACATAATAATAACATTCAGTAACTTGTGGTGGAGACTTGCACAACAGTGAAATAAAAGGTAGACTGTTACATACATAACATGTTTATTTAAAAAAATTAAGAAAAACAAGGCAAAAGCATGACATATCAAACAAAGCAAAAACATAAGAAGGAAAAAAAGAAGAGAGATGAGGCTGCAGGAGTTTTTAAGCTCCACGGTCACGTTGAGAGGGAGAGCTGCCACCATCCGAACAAGGACCACCATTGCAAGTATCACTGAAGGTGTAAAAAGTTAGAATAAGTATATTTAAATATACATTTGCACATACTATGGGTTGTACTGTATATGCTGCCTATTCAATGTCCACTAACCTGTCACTGGCTTCTCCACGGCTTTGCATCTCTCTTAGGGGTACAGTCACATCAGAGTCCCTGAGACAAATTCATATTAAACATGGGGACATGTTAGTGACATGATATCACAACAGCTAAACATATGAATAAAGGAACTTTGTGAATAACAATAATTGTATATTGATTACCTTGCTGTCTGTTGGTTGTTGGCTGTTGATCTCTTTTTACAGAAACGTGCAACTACTATTAGTATTACTATTAGTAGTGAACCACCTGTGGAATCAAGAGTTATATTAAGACAATTGTATCAATACACAATAAATGCAACACATCATACAATTTTGATCTCACCTGATTGTTAGCAATTGAAAGACAAACATCTCATTCTTGAGCAAAAGCAAGAAGAAAGAGAATGGGAGAGTAAGAGCAAGTTGAATTAGTAGCAAAAGCATAATTTTCCTTAATTCAACAATCAAGGCAGACATGGGTGACATGAAAAGTGAAAGAAAGATTCACCACTGGCTGCTGTCAATAGTTGCTTGTCCAAAAGCCGAGGAAACGTGGCGTAAGCAGAATCACATTTACTGGTGTTCAGAACTTACAAACTCCACCGACAACATATGGACGTTTTGCATGGCCCTCACGCGTTTCCTCTGTGGTGACTTTTGGTGGTGTGGTAGCTAGAGGAAAGAGGAAAAAACTCCAGTTGATGGCCAATCAAAACAGTGAGCAACATGATGTAAAGTGTGAATGAAAAACTTACCATCAATAAAAGAACAAATGATGCTGCGGTCTAGTGGAGAAAACAAGAGAAGTGTTATTAAGTGTTAATCAGAATTCGTTATTGGACATCAGAAAATAGATTTTACATGTATACAATGTGACTTTTTTTAATAAAGAAAATGTGCCGAGTGTGAAATTCTAAATTATGATCAGTATGAACAGTTCAGTCAATCATCTTACAGTACATATTGAACAGAAATATTTCAATGAGAATAAAGACAAGACTCTTGTTTGACATCAAGGGTGTTTTGTGTTGTTTTTTGCAAAAAATGTGGATGTGGATATGGATGTGGTTTTACTGTAGCAGGGTGCAGTGCATGGTGGGTTTTCCCTCAAACACAAAATTATTGTCTAACAGCACCCTCGACTGAAGTGATGAGTCATTGAGACAGTGAAGAATACAACTGGATAAGAGGTTTACATGACACAGTATCTCCATTTTAATCAGAGTATGCAGGTAGAAGATTCATTCATTCATTATCCGTAACCGCTTATCCTATTCAGGGTCGCGGGGTCACCTGAATATTCAGGTGTTTTAAAATTAGCATAAGAGGTTAACCAGGTTTCTGCAACCAATATTTGAGGTTTACACATAAAAGAAACCCCAAAAAAACAGGGATAGTAATGTGCATGTAAACACTCAATCTGTGAAATCTGTTTCAGATTGATGACGGAGTGACTGATTGCAAGAAAATCATAATGTATATTAAGGGCTTTAGAAAGTAAATATAAATACCTGTACATTTTTCGGTCATAATATGAACGCCTTTCCCTTCAAATTCACAGTCAACATCTGTATCGATGGAAACGAATGCCCGACGATCATGCTGGCAGACAGTGTTGGGTGGTGGAGGGCCAGCACAATTTGTGATGTTAGTGTGAGTCGGGACGGGAAGGTCATTGCAAAAGACTGTAGCCACATTTGCAGCACAGCCTGGATTCTTGCAGTAAAACAGATTCCTATAGCTCTTTCCACCTGTAAAATCATACAGTATATCTATGAAATATCTCACCAAAAAAAATTTTTTTAATCATGAGAGTGGTGTTAATAAGAGGAGACTGTACCTGGACTAGTTGTAACTGGAAAGCACTGAGTGAGTCCAGCAGCAAACAGCAGTAGAATGAAGGTCAGCTCTGTCAAGACAAAAGTACAAACTAAACTGAAGACTCTCTAATGGTTGACACTGGACAAAGTTTAAAGTTGGTAGATCGTCAGAAACTTACTAATCATGTTAGAGGTCGGTGCTGAGAAGACTTCCTGGATCACAAAACACTATTCTGCTGCCTTCCACTGTTGATCACTGATGTATTGTTCCCCCCACACTTCCTGTTGGAGATATACACCGATCAGCCATAACATTAAGACCCCTGACAGGTGAAGTGAATAACATGGATAATCTCGTTACAATGGCACCTGGCAGTGGGTGGGATATAAACTGGGAAAAAAAGTCCGGAAACTTGTGTTTGGTGGATTATTTCTCTGTTGTTACAATGCTAATTGGCATTACATTTTACATCGTTGGAAAGCCTGTTTATTGACCTTTACAATGATGTCCAACTTGTAAGGATAATGCATTTGTGGGATGAGCAGCACAGCTGATTATGTGGGTAGCGCCCAAGAAAAAGTGGCCAAAATGCTCTGCCAATGGTCAAGTCATTGCAGGCTTCCTGGTAGCCTTATGAGAATACACTGTTTACCATTGGCAGAGCATTTTGGCAAATATTTCTTGGGCGCTACCCACATAATCAGCTGTGCTGCTCATCCCACAAATGCATGATCCTTACAAGTTGGACATCATTGTGAAGGTAAATAAACAGGCTTTCCAACGATGTAAATACAATGCCAATTAGCATTGTAACAACAGAGAAATAATCGACCAAACACAAGTTTTCAAACTTTTTCCCCACAGTTTATTAGACAGCAAGTGAACATTTTGAACTTTGAACTTTGTGTTGGAAGCAGAAGAAATGGGCAAGTGTAAGGATGTGAGAGAGTTTGACATTGTCACCTTGAACACAACACAACATGTCTCCCCTATAGTTCATCACAGTAAACAGTAGTGTAAGATTAGATTTATTTTTATAAAGACATATTTTATACAGTGTACATTTTGTATTCTGCTCTTTAATTTAGAGCATGGAACTATATGGTTTGGCGCACCTTGCGTGCCTGTGGGAGGAGTGATGGTTTAGATTGGCGGAGGGATATGAAGTGATGTGCCACCTGGTGTTTTGTCCTACGCTGAGTGGGGTGATTAAAATGTGGATCCTGTTGACCAGACCAAGCTCTCCCCGTGCTCTTATTCTACCCACAGCCCTACAGGAGTTTAATTAAGTTATAAGTAAGGTTATAGTTAAGGTAGTGAAAAGCCTGCCTTACACTGGTGGCAGCGGGTTTGTGGACTGCTTTCAGCAGAGTTTTGAGTTGTGCCGGGGACTAATGGAACTGGTGGAATAACAAACTTTTTTTTTGGACATTAAATCATCAAGATAACAACAAAGGAAGATATAAGTGAGTTACAGAGACTGGCAACTTGGACATAACTTTTTCTGCTCTCCTCGTGGATTTTCACGCTGCTTCATGTGGAGTGCTGCTTGTGAACTTCTCTGCGTGGGACGGTCGCATGGTAAAGTTGTTGACGTGTTACGCCGGGGCCACACAGCGCGCTTCAGGCTCGCCTGACGGCAGCGTCACGTCGTGGCCGCGTCATGCCCACCTAGGGTGTTCACACTAGACGCGAGTTACCCACGTCTCGGGAGCGTCCCGGAGCTACCTGTCAGCTGTGTTTTTGCTGTTGCTGACAGCCCTTTCTTTCTACATAGAGTTTGCCTTTTAATGGCCATTTAACTTAATAATAAATGTGATTTATATTTATTTAAGACAAAAAAGGGTAAGAACTGTGTGGTAATTTGTAAATATTATTAAAAACAAGCAAATAAATTCATACATAAATATTAATATATAGCCCATATAAATCCCTCTTTTCTGTCAGTGAAGAGGAATTTATATATATATAAATCCCTCTTCACTGACAGTGAGGAGGGATTTCTATGGGCTATATATATACATATATATATATATATATATATATGTATATATATAAATCCCTCTTCATTGACAGTGAAGAGGGATTTCTATGGGCTATATATATATATATATATATATATATAAATCCCTCTTCATTGACAGTGAAGAGGGATTTCTGTGGGCTATATATTAATACAAAAAAATAAATAAATACATTAGTAGTAAGAGAGCCTACAGCAATCCCTCTTCACTTTGACTGGCAGTTTTAAACAACATTTCCAGGGGGTTTCGGGTTCCTGTTCTACAGCATTCCAGGTTGCGGCTTTTATCGAAAACGACTTAATTTACATCTGGGGCGGGACAGCAATTTACATTATAAATGCTGATGTTCCGACATCTCAGGCAACTTGGAGCTTTTCACCACCTTGTTGCTGAACTGCGCCTTGATGGAGAAAAACACCTGAAGTATTTCAGAATGATAAATATAAGTAAAGTGTTTTTTTTTTTTTATTATTATAAAACAAAGCAAAATAAACAGTTTCGTTATTTGTTAACCTTTAGAAAACGAAAATCATTATTAAATATCTTTAAAAAAATTAAATAACACCTCTAAAAGAAAGAACAATAAAGTTACGTGGTGTTTGTTGAGAGAGAGAGAGAGAGAGAGAGCGCATCGGAAAAATACTGCCAACTATCACCTGATGTTCTTATAACCTATTAACCCAGTCTATTATATGTATAGCATATGTAGGGTTTCTGCTATGACTACTACAGTGTTTACATAATTAAAAGCCTGTACTATATTAACTTGATGGAAACCTGCAAGCAGACAACTGCTTTATTTAGAGTATTTCAGAATAAAAGCATTGTGTTAATGAATGAATGATTCTGTGCACTAAAAACGCTAGAGGACTTTTATTTTGAAATCTAGATAGGAAGTGTAAAATATTGATGGTCAGTGACATATTCTACAGATGTCTAGACATGGAAACTGTAGTAATCTTGCTCATATACTGTCAATAGATCACCTTCACTGTCTGTTGCTGCTGGGAGACGCAGCCGAGAGGTAAGCGGCAAGCGTGAAAAATAGGCGAGCCTTCTATTCTATAAAATAGACGCACGTCTGACGTGCGTCTGACGCGCGTCTGACGTGCGTCTCATGCGGGCAGTGTGTCCACTCTAACCTGTTAACATGGACGCCGAAATAAAAAACAACACGCGACGTTGCCGTCACGCGAGCATGATGCGCGCTGTGTGGCCCGGGCTTTACTCTGGATGCTACAACGTCAAAGTGGACTGGCCTACCTCACCAAAGCTAAGACTGTTAAGCTACATGTGCCTATTCTGAACTTTCACTACACTTTTAAGAGCCGTGGCCCTGTCAGTTTAAACAGTGATCGCTGTAATTAACCATGACCAGTCAAAGTGACGTTTGGAACCAACTGCCCTTCCCTCCCGGCTCTAGCCATGTTATGCCACAGTACTGTAAGGGGGATTTTCCTCATGCTTTTATGGGAGATGGAAAGGAGGATTTTTCAAAATGGTGCAGACGTTTTGAAGTGACTGTGGAGGCTACTCCTAATTATGATGATGAAGACAGTTTGGCTAAGCTGCTACCTACACGCTTTGGTGGTGCTGCTTTTAGCTACTGGGATAGCCTACCTGATGCAACAAAATCTGACTACACTGCAGTTAAAGAAAAACTGAAAGCTGTTTTTGGACAGACTGCTTATCTGTCTACATTTCAAAGTTACGTCAATGCACGCACTCGCCTGCCTGGTGAGGCTCTTCCAGTATTTGCTGCTGAAATTTGCAGACTAGTGGAGGAAGCTTTTCCCACATATGGACAACATGCTAAAGATGGAGAAAAATTCAGACGCTTCATCTCTGGAATTGAGCCATATCTTCAGCTGCGTTGTCATGAGCATGGTGTGAAGACACTGGAAACTGCTCTTCAGTTTGCACTACAGATTGAGACTGCCCATCATGCTAGCAGGGTGTTTTCATCTACCAACACTCTGCCATGTTTTTCTCAGGCATCTGGCGCATCTCCTGCCCCTCCCTTAACATCCACTCACCTTTCTGCATCTTCCACTTCTCTCGGTGTCCACTCTGCCACCTCAGATGATCTTCGAAAAATGCAGAAGACACTGGATACACTTTCAGAAAAAGTTGAGCAGCTACAGCTAGAGGTGCAACGCCAGCGACATGATACACGACGCGGCTCATCAGACTACAGATCTCATCAGCGGAGCCCCACTCCTGATGGTGGACGAGGCCGCAGCCATTACTATTCCTCAGACAGAAACACCTACAGAGACTCTTCCTATGACCGATACTCAGCTCGTGATCGCTCCTACAGACCTTCAAGGTATGAAAGAGACAAGTATGACAGACGGGATTCCCACAATCGTTCTGGATCATCTGAGCGCCATGCACGTGGCTACAGCCCATCACCCAGGGACTACACCGAGCGTGGCCGCTCTCCTGAACGCCGTGAGGACAGACATCCCTCTCATCGCTCTCATCACTCTCCTAGTCCTGGACATGTACGCTTCCATTCTCCTTCTCACACCAACCAGGTAAACTACAAGTAGTTGACAATGGGGGCCAATTGCCAGCTATTGACGTTACCCAGGCCCATGAAGACAGTAATGCCATGCCTACTGACTTTACCAGAGACAGTTTATCTGGGATTGATGTGTCGAAAAGATATGTGTCAGTTGTGATTGAGGACACTGTTGTGCATGCTTTTGTTGACACTGGAGCTGACATTTCAGTCATCAGTGAAGATTTTAGGATGTCTACACCTTCTCTCCACAAAAAGCCCATTATGAAACAGTTTGTTCCTCTCACTAGTGTCACAGGTGACCCTTTGGACTCAGTTGGCTCAATCTCAGTCAATTTAAGTATTGCTCACAAGCCAATGATACATGCCCTTCAAGTTGTCAGAAACTGTACTAAACCACTGATTTTAGGCTGGGATTTTCTGGTTGCTAACGGCATTATTGTAAATACTCGCAACATGGCTCTCATAGTAGATGACAAAGTAGTGCCACTGGTTAGCCCACACCAGTATGTCCCTAAACTGACTAATGTTACAGTATCTTCTACAGTTACAGTTACAGCCATGTCAGAGATGGTCATCACTGCTAAACTAGATGTACCACTTAAAGGCCTAGTACCTCATGACTATGCAGGTGTGTTTGAGCCACACTACACTGATCATTCATCTGCTGGTTTTGCATGGACTGTGGCAAAAGCTGAACAAGGTTCCATCTATGTGAAAGTAGCTAATCCTTCTAGTGAGAAAGTCATGTTACATTGCGACACTCAGATAGGAACTTTTCACGCCACATCTGGCAGCAACAACGATGAATACAATGTGATGGAAAGTTCTGTCTGTAATATCAACATTCAGATGCCTTTGATCTCCAAGCCATCTGTACTGCCTGATATGTCAAACCCCGACCTTACAAGTGCACAACATAAGACACTGACAGACACTTTGACCTCATTCTCTGATGTGTTCAGTCAACACTCACATGACTTTGGAAGAACAGACCTGGTCACGCACAAAATCGTAACCAGCTCTGACACTCCCATCTCACAAAGAGCCTATCGTACCTCTCCTTCCATGAAAGCAGAAATCCAACGTCAGGTGGAGGAGCTTAAAGCTCAGGATGTCATTGAGGACAGTACGAGCCCTTGGGCCAGCCCAGTAGTCATGGTGAAAAAGAAAGATGGCACGTACAGATTTTGTGTCGATTTCAGAAAACTGAACTCAGTTACCATCACGGATGCACATCCTCTCCCGAGAGTTGATGATAGTTTGGATGCACTGTCTGGCTCTCAGTTTTTCTCCACCATGGACATGTCAAGTGGATACTGGCAAGTTGAAATGCATCCTGCAGACAGACCTAAAACAGCATTTACAACAAGTGATGGTCTCTACCAATTTAAAGTGATGCCCATGGGTCTGAAAAACTCACCACCAACTTTTCAGAGACTAATGGAGCTTGTCTTGAGAGGTCTCCATTGGACGACATGTGTCATTTACCTTGATGACATCATTTGTATGGGACGAAACTTTGATGATCATCTTCAAAACCTGACTGAGATTCTCACACGATTCAGACAAGCGGGTTTAAAACTAAATCCAAAGAAATGTGACTTTTGCAAATCTGCTGTTAAATACATGGGACACATTGTTTCACGTGATGGACTGGCACTGGACCCAGTCAACAGCCACCGTATAAGTGAGTGGCCTGTTCCAAGATCCCCCACTGAGGTAAGAGCATTTCTGGGATTGTGCTCTTATTACAGACGTTTTGTGCACAAGTATGCATTCATTGCTCTTCCTCTTCATAGACTCACACAAAAACATGTGCCCTTTGAATGGACAGAGGAATGTTCAGCTGCATTTCAGACATTAAAAGATGCACTCATCTCCCCTCCAATAATGGCTTTTCCAAACTTTCATCAGCCATTTATTCTCAGTGCAGATGCATCTAACTATGCAGTTGGCTCAGTGCTCTCTCAGGTTCAAAATGGACAAGAACGGGTTATAGCATATGCAAGTCATGTTCTGACCCGCACGGAAAAGAAATGGTCCACATATGACAAAGAACTCTGGGCCATTGTCTGGTCTGTCAGACACTTCAGACACTACTTGAGTTGTAATCCATTTACAATCATCACTGATCATCGTCCACTCCTCAGTCTACGGAAACTGGATGTCACACTCGACCCCACAGGACGACGAGGTCGCTGGGCTTTGGAGTTGGATCCTTATCAATGGACAATAATACACAAAGAAGGAAAGAAACACACAAACGCTGATGTAATGTCACGGATTCCCCTCTCACAACAGGACCCAGTGGTTCCGGAGGAAACAACGCCTCCCTCCCAGGATAACCACTCCTCTCCTGTCAAAATGAAAACGTCACCTCCACTGCTGTTGTTCAAACAAATGAGGGTATTGAAATGTTGCAACACACACTTTCTACTCAAGGAAATTACATTTTATCTAAACAACTTTCTGACCCCATTCTCTCTGAAGTGTACACATGGGTACAGAAAAACAAACGACCATACCTCAGACATGTAAAAGGGAAAATTCTGAGAAAACTCTGGTGGCAGTTCCCTAAACTTGTGCTGTGTAATGACTTACTCTGTCGAGAGGCTCACATTGCACCAGGACAGCCAGTTGTGAACCAAGTGCTGATTCCCACCTCACTAATCACAGAGACAATGAACATTCTCCGTGGTAATCCCAGTTCTGGTCATTACAGTGCTGAGCACACATTCAAGAAAGCCCTAACTATGTGCTATTGGCCAACCATGAGGTCTGATATTGATAACTTTTGTGATACGTGTCATACATGTGAAGCTTACAGAAAACCTGTACCACAACACAGAGCTCCTCTGCAATCCATACAAGCAGAAAAACCTTTCCAGTTTGTGTGCACAGATATTACTGAGCTCCCACTCACATCACATGGACATAAGTATGTGCTTGTAGTACAAGATCATTTTACAAAGTATGTTAATGCTTTTCCTATGTCAGATCAGAAAGCTGCTACTGTAGCACAGCTACTTTGTGAGAGATACATTCCTGAACATGGAGCTCCAGAAGAACTATTTTCAGATCAGGGACGACAATATGAATCTGAAATCATTCAAACAATATGTCAGAGACTGAACATCAAAAAGAAAAGAACCTCACCATATCACCCCCGTGGAAATGGGATGGTTGAGAGATTTAACCGAACTCTGAAACAACAGTTGGCTAAACTCATTCATCAGCATGGAGGTGAATGGGACCATTATTTGCCAGCAGTTGTTCTCTCCTTTAACTCAACTCCACATTCTAGCACTGGATACTCGCCTTATTTCCTTGCTCATGGCAGAGATCCCCGTGTTCCGGCTAATGTGGCTCTTTCGACGCCAGTGGAATCACAGACTCCACAGAACTACGGTTCAGAACTGGTGAAACGGCTTGACACCGTTTTTCAAGCTGTTCGCTCTCATCGTGAGGACCAGAGACTCAAGCGTGAGTACTACTTCAACAAGCATGTCAAGTTTAAACCTTATAAATGTGGAGATCTGGTCTGGATGGACGATCCCACTACACAAAGAAAGAAACTTGACCCTAACTGGACTGGACCATACAAAGTTGTCTCGTCAAATAACGAGGGACTTGTATACAAACTCTTGGATTTGAAACGTCCACAAGCTGGATCAAAAGTAATTCACTATGATCGATTGAAGCCTTATCGATCCACTTGGGATACATCTTCAGCACCAGTGAATCTACCTGTGCCTCAGCTACCTATGGACACTCTCCCGAGGTATACGTCATTGTCTGGTTCGCTCCCCATATACCCTGGACCATCTGACACTGGTCAGGCTTCTGCTCCTGCCTGCCTCTCTGTTCCCCTGCTGCGGAGACCTTCAGGACGGGTGTCACGAGTCCACCCGCAACAGATCCAAAGGACTAACACCGCTCCAGCAGTGCCTGTTGGGACACGGACCGGTGACCCATCAACGACACGTTCTGGACGGGTTGTTCGGAGACCCCAGCGGCTCTTGCTGTGAGCAATCTCTCTCCCACTCAAATGACAGATATGGACTGATTGTGAACATTTATTGGGACACTAGACATTTATTTCCTGATTATTGAGGGTTTGCATGCAACATTTTCAGATAATCAGTGTTTGACAAAAACAAAAGAAAGCAAATAAAGGTACTAAAAGAAAAAGGAAAAAGAAAACCTGAAACAAATGTGAAAAAAAAAGTTACTTTCCTGTATGTTATTGAAGTTTGTAAGTTATTTCCATTCATCTGGTTATGTGATGTGTTATTGTTTCCATATTCACTCAGCAGTTACAAGGTACTGATTGTCTCCTCTTTGTTTCAGTTTTAAGACTAGATTTATTTTTCTTAAACTCTGAAATGAGGACATTTCATCTGAAGAGGGGGAAGAATGTGAGATTAGATTTATTTTTATAAAGACATTTTATACAGTGTACATTTTGTATTCTGCTCTTTAATTTAGAGCATGGAACTATATGGTTTGGCGCACCTTGCGTGCCTGTGGGAGGAGTGATGGTTTAGATTGGCGGAGGGATATGAAGTGATGTGCCACCTGGTGTTTTGTCCTACGCTGAGTGGGGTGATTAAAATGTGGATCCTGTTGACCAGACCAAGCTCTCCCCGTGCTCTTATTCTACCCACAGCCCTACAGGAGTTTAATTAAGTTATAAGTAAGGTTATAGTTAAGGTAGTGAAAAGCCTGCCTTACAGTAGCATTGGTCCCTCTGTTAGTAACACTTGTTTTCTTGTCTTGTTTGTCTTTGAGACATTTGAATATAATAGTGAACCTCTTTACATGGACAAAGCTGAAAAACGCTATCAATCAGAGAAGAGGTGGTATTGTTACTGTAGTGAACATGTCTGGACATGTTTATTTATATTATAAATATACATAGGACATGGGATGAATTACAATCATGAAAATACAATACAAAACAAAATCAGTGATGGAAATGCTAATGGGGGGACTTGAGGATGCGAACATAACAATGTGAAACTCTACCGACTGAGCAAACCGACTTTCAATGGCATCCTGGGTTTGTATTTAGCCTTTCAAAAACCACGTTTGTGCAGATGGGTGGGTTTGTGTTAAGAAATGCTCCAGTGCAGGATATTACATTAACTGGCAACTGTGTCAACCAAAGGACAGTAGACATATTTTTTTTCCAAAACTAAATCTAAACTTTTTTTCATTTTGACTTTTAAACATGTAATAAAACACCATCTCTGACTAAGGACTCTTAACCAAATGAATGAGATACTTTACACATGTTATATAATAGCCTCTCATGATAGTCTAATATAACCTACCTGGTCGGCTGATTTTTTAATAGACGCACATGAACAGCTACACATGCGCGCAAAACCGACAGTCGCAGGTTATTCCCCGGGAAGTGAGAAGAGTGGACTGACTTCATAGCCTTGTTGTTACGCATAAACTTAAGGGTATATCTGTGCGACCGCGGTGAAGTTAGTTTATAAGTTGGATAATGCTATATTGATATATTCCACATTTACTCACTCCGTATGCAGCGGTATGTTCTACGCAGGGGTGTCTTCTGGCTCCGTCTCCTCCGGCTCTGTCTCCTCTGGCGTTGCAGCAGCACTAGTGATGTGTCGTCACGAACGAGTCGGTTCAAAGAGCCGGCTGCTTTAAGTGAACGATAAGAGCCTTTTTTTATTTTTTTTATTTAATTAATTCAAAGCAGAATGATAAGACGATCTTCTCCGTGCCACGGGCACTCCATGCACTGACTGTGACTGAATGTTGTGTTAATGACGTCCGTGCGACCAATCAGGTGATGACAGTCAAGGATCATACTATCAAGCAGGGAGGGGCAGCGCTGACGGTCTACAGGTACAGAGCAGGAGGGAGAGTAGGAGAGAAAGAGAGACATGAGTGCCATGCGCGAATAGCAGACAAGATGAGTGACAGTCGGAAACGAAGCAGCATGTAAAATTACGGTATTCTGGAAATTATAAGGTTTCGTGTAATTAAATTGAATAATGTAAGTGATATATATGTGCACACATACTAATAATAGGTCAAAACAGCGCTAAATTTGGCTGAATTATAAAAAGGCAGAAGTGGTAAAATGAAGAGCCGTTTGGGAGCCGAAAGAGCCGGCTCTTCTTGGTGAGCTGAGCCAAATGATCTGGCTCACTGAAAAGAGCCGGAATTCCCATCACTAGAACCTGAACAGATAGTAACACCAACACAAGGGATGCCAACAGGCTGAACAGGCTGGTGAGGAAGGCTAGCTCTGTGGTTGGATCTGAGCTGGACGATCTGGAGGTGGTGGCAGAGGGGAGGATGAGGAGGAAGTTGGACGCTATCCTGGATAACCCCTCCCACCCCCCTCCATGATGAGCTAGTCAAGATGAGGAGCACCTTCAGCCACAGACTCATCCCTCCCAGGCACAACACAAAGCGCCTGGGTCAGTCCTTCATGCTGGTAGCGATCAGGCTCCACAACCAAGGCTGACCCCCATATGAGAACTATTAGGACTTTAAGAAGTTTAAACATGCACTATCTACAACCATCTTGGACACTAACCACTGGCGCACTTTACACTCACTTTACACTATACATCCTATTTACCACTTTATTGCGGACTGCACATATGTACATATTACATTAATTTAGTTATTGTACATTCTATATTTATTTATTGACGGACTGCATACACTATGTTCATCCATTCACTCTGTATGTTTTATATCTATATTATTGTTTTTATAATTTTTGTATACCTTTACCTCTGTTTGCTGATGTTGCTGCTTTGACACCTGAATTTCCCTCCAAGGATTAATAAAGGTTCATCTTATCTTATCGTATCTTATCTTATCTTAATAAGAACATTAATAGAGCCTTCCTGGTGCCTTCAACCCACTGACCCCTCTGTTCCCAGTATCCCCATCAAATCCCAATCCCGTCCCTCCTCTCTGACTTGGTCCTGTAATCTTTGTCTCTCAGCCTCATACTATTTTACAATAAAATGCACATTTTTATTTAACACCACAATCCCCACACTTGTCACTGTTCCTTTTCCCCATTAAAGGGACTGTTTGTAACTTCTTACACATATAAATCACCGGGTCGTTGTCCCATGCGCGCACTCGCATGTGGCTACGCTGTTCAGACAAGACTCCAGCACAAACTACATGGACGCACCAAAACCGCAAAGTTATATCTAGTGAAGCCCGTCTTGCAAAACAGTGTTGGCCGCGGTCTGAGGACGCGGGGGAGACCGTAGCTTTGGTCTCCAGGGCCGGAGTCTCTGCTGTACTCTGCTCCTCTGCTCCTCTGCTCCGCTTGCTTGCCTTCACTCAGCTCGTTCCACCTCACGTGCATGTGCGCACACTACACACTGCAGAAGACTTCGTAGCTCTGAGAATATCTAGTGAATGTGCAGTGGACGTTTGTGCAGAAATAACTGCTGGAGCCCCTCCAGACCAACAGAGGTTTTCCGTGTCTTGTGAAGTGACGGGGCTCCGCAGCAAGCAACGTTATCGTCTCCGACCGGGTGCCGGTGTCTTCCCTGTTCCCTCCGACTGCGGCCGAGCGGCTGAGGCAGGAAAAGCCAACACTAGGATCAGCAGTGATTCATGGAGAGACCTCCGTCTGGTCAGCTAACATCACTGCCAAGCAGGTGAAATATAGAGTGATATTGTGGTTTTAGCTGACGTGAGTCGCCTCACTGTTTTGAGCGATGCTCGTTCATGTCTATTTAGAGCGAGCAAGCGCGAGTCTGACGCTGACTTTTGTTGACTTAACGGCCACAGGTGTCGCTGTTAACAAGCATTTCTGATTCTTACAAACAGTCCCTTTAAAGCCAAAGTGCTATAAAGACCTGTGTGATCCAGTCTGAATCTTGTCATGATTATTTCCTCCCTTCTGTTCCTTTCTTTATATTTCTTTGTTATGACCGACTTTTGTATTCTGAAATATCTCCTTCCTTTCTGGTCCTCCTCTCATCTTTTCTGCCATATCTCCACTCCTTTCCTTTTAATCACCGCCTTTCCTTCTCCTTTCCCAAGTAAAACTGGTACTGTTATTTCCTTTTGCAGCAAACTTTTTGCTAGTTTATCGGCAAACTCATTCCCTTTCACCCCCTCATGTGCTGGAACCCAATAGAATAATATATTTATACCCCCTCTATGCCGTCTTAGCAGGCTATAGTACAGTTTAATGAGTAGATCTTGCCTTGCAGCTTTTGTTGACTGTATACTTTCCAAAACAGCTTTTGAATTTGTGCATATCACCACTCTGTCAGGTCTGACCTCTTCAACCCACTGTAATGCGATAATGATTGCCACTATTTCTGCTGTATATACTGATACCTGATATTTTAAAATCGGGAATATAAACACCAACTCCCACACACTCCTGTTTATTCTTGGAACCATCTGTATATATTTTTGAGATAATTATTATAGCTGTTCCTGAGGTACACACTTGTTTTAACTCCCACTTCATTTAGTTGCCATTCCCTTTTCTTTTCTATGATACTATAGTGTCTATTTTAACTTCTGGGAGCAGCCAGGGGGGTACGCTGCTAACTGGTGTGGACCTGGTGAACTCTAAGGCCTCCAATCCATGTGTCCTCACTCTTTCTTCCCATGTCCATCCAAATCCATACCCTTGAAACTTAGAATATATCCAACAGTTTTGAATTGTTACCTTTGATTATGTTCCCGCTTCCTTTTAATCAGACCCAATATGTAAGAGCTAATTTCTCTCTTCTGAACTCCAATGTAGTCTCTCCTGCTTCGATTAACACTGCATTAATGGGTGTTGACTTAGTAAATAATATACCATTACTCTGATTACTTTCATACATTACAATACATTATCAGGTGTCTTTTACCAGAAATAATTAACTGACTACTGTTTCACATCTTCTATTTTCCACCCTGATGTTTGCTGTTTACACACCGTCACATCTAGCTACATGCTAACATGTTAGCTCTGTATCTCCCATCTTCTCACAGTAAATGTTTTCTTCTCCTCTGATCCAACCTTGACTCTGAATTTCCCGTCTGTTAAAAAGTCCATCATCCAATTATACAACCTCCCTCCAATACCCATTTACTTAGCTTGATAAGTAGCCCTTCCCTCCACATAGAATCAAGTGCTGAGTCAAGTCACAACCTGAACAGCTACAGATCCACACTCAAATGTCTTAGGTCAAAGGCCGTGCTGTCACAACATTCCTCAGGGCGTGAAAGGTGTGACAGTAAGCGACTGATCTGATCTCATATCCTGACTACGCTTCTTCACTATTTTTAGGTTTGTTTCAAACTGTATATGTTTTCCATTTGGTCATACAAAATACTACAATGGCCTTTCATTTAGTCATTTCTACCAAGTGCTGAGTCAAGTCAGCTACAGATCCACGTTCAGAGGTCTTAGAAAAAAGACTGAGCTGTCATAACATTCCCACCCACACTCAGGATGGGAATGGTGTGACAGTAGACCTTATATACTAACTACACATAGGCCTAAACTAAATGGTATGTCCGATGAGTGTTGAAAGACTGCAGAGAAGTTTGTTTTACAGCAGGTTTCGTGATGCATGAGACTGGGGTTTACTGGTAATGTCATGGGTGGGTCTAATATTATCTGTTTTTTAAGCTCAATTCTCGGCAATTCTCGTTCTAGATTAAAGCCTAAACCATAACAGTTAGGCTATATGAATTATGACAAGAGTTGGCTAAAATAATGAGCATAAAATATGAAATGGTTTTCCAGTGAGTTGTCTTTTTAAGAAATTAAGGTCGAGACTGAGTTTAACAAAACATGCAAATAGTAGCCTTTGACTGGTTTAAAGGTGATGTCGGGTGTTGTAATGAACCTTTCATTCTTCTGGCTTTACAGAGAATGGCTTAAAGGCTACCAAGAAACACTATGAGGGGTACTGTAAAGGTGCAGAGGTGCTACAAGAGGAAATGTGTTGGTCTTCCAGTAAGCTATAGCGAAAGCAAGATGATTTTCTTCAGAAAATGCATCAGAAATTCTTCACACGGCAAATGTCAGTGTGACATAGCATACATTAATCATTTTTCAAGGAAAACACCTGAGGCCCCTGCATCGACATTTGAGTCAGACCTTTCCACTCAAATAGTAAGTTATGTTTTGTGGTTTAATAAGTGTAATTTGGGCTACTTAAGCCTTCTTCAATATTTTTTAGGTTTGTTTCAAACTGTACATGTTTTCCATTTGGTCATACAAAATACTACAATGGCCTTAGTAATTTCTACCAAGTGCTGAGTCAAGTCAGCTACAGATCCACGTTCAGATGTCTTAGAAAAAAGACTGAGCCATTACAACATTCCCACCCACACTCAGGATGGGAATGGTGTGACAGTAGTAGTAATTACGCATAGGCCTAAACTAAATGGTATTTCCAATGGGTGCTGAAAGGCCGCAGAGAATTTCGTTTTACAGCAGGTTTCATGTAGCACACTTGTTTTTGATGCTTATAATTCATTTATTTTACATAAATATTTTATAGAAGTTCATGATTTTTTTTCAATAGCTTCCATTTAATGTGCCCCAGTGACCCCAAATAAATTTATATTTCCAGTGAAGTAATAGGTTTATTTATTGAAATCACTGGGCCACACATTACATGAATGATGTCGGGTGTTGTAATGAACCTTTCATTCTTCTGGCTTTACAGAGAATGGCTTAAAGGCTACCAAGAAACACTATGAGGGGTACTGTAAAGGTGCAGATGTGCTACAAGAGGAAATGTGTTGGTCTTCCAGTAAGCTATAGCGAAAGCAAGATGCTTTTCTTCAGAAATGCAATCAGAAATTCTTCACACTGCAAATGTCAGTGTGACATAGCATAAAATTAATCATTCATCAGTCAAGTCAGCTACAGATACACGTTCAGATGTCTTAGAAAAAAGACTGAGCTGTCATAACATTCCCACCCACACTCAGGATGGGAATGGTGTGACAGTAGACCTTATATACTAACTACACATAGGCCTAAACTAAATGGTATGTCCGATGAGTGTTGAAAGACTGCAGAGAAGTTAGTTTTACAGTAGGTTTCATGTAGCACACTTGTGATTGCTTATAATTCATTTATTTTACATAAATATTTTTATAGAAGTTCATGATTTTTTTTCAATAGCTTCCATGTAATGTGCCCCAGTGACTCCAAATCATTTTCTATTTCCAGTGTAGTAATACATTTATGTATTGAAACCACTGGGTAACATTACAATGCTATTGAAAACAAATCTATACAAATATTTCTATTAAGCACTAAAATAAAACCTAAGCTAAGATCGGAGAAGAGGCCTACATGTACCCAACTATAGATAGATAGATAGATTGATTGATTGAATGAATGAAGTGCACTGCTTGACTCCTGCTAAAGTAGGGCCAAAAGTTTTTCCCTTTTGAAAAAATTTCGGGCACTTTGGACTTCTAACACCCCAAAAGGCACAACTACACCACACTGTCAACGATCATACCAAATTTGAAGTTCCTAAGTTAAATAGTTTTCAGGTTCTGCTCCTGAAACAAAAGTGTGAGACGCAAAAGGACGGAAGGAAGGAAGGACACGCGGAGCGCTATATACCCCTGTCAAGTTATTGATAAATATATGCAGTATCCCAACTTGAGAGAGATTGACACATCCACTCGAAGATTAACTGAAATCCACTCAATGACAAACAGTTTTTCCCTTTTCTCTCCTTTTTTTTGTAGGTTGAGTTGAAGGTTCATTTCATTTTGGAATTATTATCCATTAGTCATGTAGTCATTAATCATTAGCCATTAGCCATTATGTGAAAAACCTTAGAAATAGAAAAAATACAGAAAAGAAAATATACACATTATTACAAATAAGTATAAATAAGAACAAATTCATTTTTGAGACTTTGCAAAATTAATTCATCCTTATTTAATTTAATACACACACTCCTATTAAATGCCTCATGTTAAATGCAAATAAGCAAGTGCCCACTGCTGCAATAGCCTTTACCTTAACATAAAGGTAATATATATTTATATATATATATATATATATATGTGTGTGTATTATATTATTTTATTTAATTACTATTTTTAATTATTTACTTAAACACAAAGTATTTTATAATTACGTTCGAGTTCATATTAAATCACGCAGTAATTTTAAACTACATTTCCCATAAGCCCATGTACTTCTCAGCACATTTGTGAATGAATGAACCAGGATATGCCAGCACTTAACAAACAAATCAACAAACAATCAACACCCTTTTAGCTCTTTGATCGTCACAATTCACCGTGCCTCTCACTGTATTATCTACCAGACATTCAGATGGGTTCAAAACAAACAATCGGCAGCATTAAACAAACGATCTGCTACAAAGAAAGTTACATTACCGGCAAAAACAGGACTACGGTTCCCCGTGCATAACAGCGCTACACAACAGCATCAGCGATCTCCGCCAGGTAAACAGTCTCTCAGTCTGTGATCCAGTGTTCTTACCGGCTGCCTTTCACACTCTGTAGATGTCCGTTCTGCACACTGTCTTACTGCAGATCGCAGCGCTGTTTGAATGAAAGCCCTGCTTGTTAGCGCGCTGCTACCTTTTCAGGACCCTTTTTCTGTGACACTGAGAGTGTTACTTTTCTAAACTCCGGGCGTAATTAGATTAATTAGTCCCCTCTGGTTTACTCCCTGAGCACTCAGTTTTTCTAGTGGATTTATTAATTTACAAATTACTTTCTGATTTATTTATTTTCTATTTTTCTATTTATATTAATTACTATTTATTAATTTGTATAAAGCTTAATTTCCTGCAACCTTCAGTTTGACTTGACAACCCCTGACTACGTTGTCGTGGTGGTATAATAAAAGTTTAGATCAATCAAAGCAAAAACATAAGAAGGACAAAAGAAGAGAGATGAGGCTGCAGGAGTTTTTAAGCTCCACGGTCACGTTGAGAGGGAGAGCTGCCACCATCCTATCCAGGACCACCATTGCGAGTATCACTGAAGGTGTAAAAAGTTAGAATGAGTATATTTAAATCTACATTTGCACATACTATGGGTTGTACTGTATATGCTGCCTATTCAATGTCCACTAACCTGTCACTGGTTTCTCCACGGCTTTGCATCTCTCTTAGGGGTACAGTCACATCAGAGTCACTGAGACAAATTCATATTAAACATGGGGACATGTTAGTGACATGATATCACAACAGCTAAACATATGAATAAAGGAACTTTGTGAATAACAATAATTGTATATTGATTACCTTGCTGTCTGTTGGTTGTTGGCTGTTGATCTCTTTTTACAGAAACATGCAACTACTATTATTACTATTACTATTAGTAATACTAGAAATGAACCACCTGTGGAATCAAGAGAGTTATATTAAGAAAATTGTATCAATACACAATAAATGCAACACATCATACAATTTTGATCTCACCTGATTGTTAGCAATTGAAAGACAAACATCTCATTCTTGAGCAAAAGCAAGAAGAAAGAGAATGGGAGAGTAAGAGCAAGTTGAATTAGTAGCAAAAAGCATCATTTTCCTTAATTCAACAATCAAGGCAGACATGGGTGACATGAAAAGTGAAAGAAAGATTCACCACTGGCTGCTGTCAATAGTTGCTTGTCCAAAAGCCGAGGAAACGTGGCGTAGGCAGAATCACATTTACTGGTGTTCAGAACTTACAAACCTCACCGACAACATATGGACGTTTTGCATGGCCCTCACGCGTTTCCTCTGTGGTGACTTTTGGTGGAGTGGTAGCTAGAGGAAAGAGGAAAAAGCTCCAGTTGATGGCCAATCAAAACAGTGAGCAACATGATGTAAAGTATGCATGAAAAACTTACCATCAATAAAAGCACAAATGATGCTGCGGTCTAGTGGAGAAAACAAGAGAAGTGTTATTAAGTGTTAATCAGAATTCATTATTGGACATCAGAAAATAGATTTTACATGTATACAATGTGACTTTTTTTAATAAAGAAAATGTGCCGAGTGTGAAATTCTAAATTATGATCAGTATGAACAGCTCAGTCAATCATCTTACAGTACATATTGAACAGAAATACAAACTCTAGTGTGACATCAATGGTGTCAGCGATTGAAAGTCAGCAAAAAACTGACAGAGCGATTCAACGGCTAAAATGTGAATGTGGTTCTATTTCATTCTTACTGACCGCCAGAGGACGGTGCTTTAGCACTGGATATCTCCATCTCGCATATGCGCAGGTCGAGTAATTATACCAACAAAGTCACCTGTGACCATGTGATGACGTATGGCGCATGCCCTAGTATAAAACCCCTATGTCATCACGCAATCTGCTCCTTCTATCTTCTCGCCAGCGAGTATACTGGTAGCAGGTCAATCTGGCTCGTCGCTTGTAGCTTCGTAACCTGAGGGTTGGTGCCTCGTTTTTACGTCCACCAGAGGCTGCGACAAGCTTATATTGAAAGAAAGAAAGGAAAAAAAAAAAAAAAAAACTTTATTGTTTTCGGCGAACGGACAGCGGTGTTTCACCGTTAAGGTTTGTGCTGAACTAACGTTACTATCCAGGTGAGTAGCCGGCGGCTCGCCGGACCCACCTGGTCCTTTTCCTGTGTTGTTAGCTCTCTGCTCTCGGAGGAATGCAACATCAACAGTGAGTACATTGTTTGAATCAGTTAAAGCTACTGCATGATAGCTTTTGTTTACAGCCTTGTTAAATTAAGCAGACAGTGCCTGAGTGCGCTGCTGCCATATGATAGCTTTGTTTAAAGCGTGGTTAAGTTATCGGCCAGTGCCTGAGTGTGCTGTTGCCGTATGATTGCTTTTATTTAAAGCCTTGTTAGGTTAAGCAGACAGTGCATGAGTGCGCTGCTTCCATATGATAACTTTTGTTTAAAGCCTTGTTAAGTTGATCGCTTGTTAAGTTCATCGGCCAGTGCCTGAGTGCGCTGCTGCCGTATGAGTGCTTTTGTTTAAAGCGTTTCAGAGGCACGCTCCGCCACGGTAGCAGCCTAGCTTGTGTGTAGAACAGCGGCACTGTGTTTTCGCTGTTGCCAGCTGGCATAGTAAGATAATTGTGTACTGTTGAGTTCGACAGTAGCTGTTAATAGTGACAGCATAGTATTAGCTGTGTACTAATATTGTGGATGACATGTTGGGCTCGCATGTCTGTAACACCTGTATGGCCCCCCTCCACACTGAGGATGGCCATGATCAGTGCCCTGCCTGTCTGGGGATTGAACACCTCAGGGCAGGTGTCTCTGACAACCCCTGTATGTGCTGTAGCTTTATGCCACTGTCTGTGAGAATGGCTAGAATTGCAGAGATAGGTGGTGATACTGGGCTGGCCCCTGCTAGTGGGCCTGCAGACCCAACAACATCTAAGAGACGCAGGGCGGTCTCACGTGGTCCACCAAAAAGACTCAAAAGAGTGGACACTTTAGCTCTCAAAGTCGGCAGTCTGTCATCAGAGTTTGCCCAGATTAAAGAGCTCCTGTTCAATCTCCAGCCTGTTAATAGGAGGCCAGTTACCGGTGGTGACTCCGCCACAAGGGACTCGCCTTCTCAGGATGATGATGATGATGATGTACTATCAACTGCAGCCTCCTGCAGTTTGTTTACAGACATGGGGCAGGACGTGGAGAAAGCCACAGCCTCTCAAGCCTCTGATGCCTTTTCTCAAGGGTCTGATGGCGGATCATTACATGGGTCAGCAGCTGGCCATGCCACAATGAAGCCAGCAATTCGGATGGCTTTAGCACGCCTGGGGCTGGACGAAGCGCCGGTTACAGCAGCTCCGTCAAGCGCCTTTTTCAGGCAAACGCCACAGTCCACTGCCTTTTCAGTCCCTCCTTCTAAGCCCTATATTGAAGAGCTCCAGAGGTGCTGGGCAGACCCTAAGTTGTTTTCCCATCACACCAGTGATTGCAGAAACTTGGCTGCCATGCAGGAGGCAGGTAGCTATGGGTTAGACCGTATGGGCCCGGTCGAGCCTGCCATTGCCTCTTTAATAGTATCCCCAGATGAGGCTCTCAGAACTGATGCCCGCTGTCCCCGTCCTCAGTGTCGACTGACCGATGATCTCCTTGCAAGGAGTTATAACATAGCAGCACGAATGGGGCGTATGGGCAATTCATTTTCCCACCTCATCCTGGCTCTGTCTCAGAGCCTGCAGGAAACTGGTACGGACCCCGCTGCTCAGACCCTCAGTGATGCATCCCTTCAGGCATTTGCTTTCATGTCTAGGGAGCTTGGAAGGTTGATGTCAACCATGACGCTGGCACGCCGCCAGGTCTGGCTAGCGCAGTCCCCTCTGGCGGAGGGGTGTCGTCGCACCCTCCGTTCCCTTCCAGTGGTTCCGGGGCAGATGTTTGGGCCGGCTGCTGAGCAGGCACTAGAGCGTAGTGCACAAGCAGATCAAGCCAGGCAGCAGTTTGCTGGCCTGCGGCGGGGCCCAATTCCAAGGCAGAGGGATCTTTTTACACCTGGTCCCAGCCATTCTTATCCACCTGCTCGCCCAGGTGGACGAGCTAGAGCCTCTCGCTATTCTGGGCAATATGATAAGCCGCGGCAGGCTCTTTCCCGGCCGGCTTTTCAGATGCCAAGAGGACCAGCCCCCAGGTTTCGCCCCCCTAAAGGCTTTAGGGGGCGGGGGGGTCGGACCTGAGGCTCGAGGGGCCGGTGTCGGACACTTCTCACAGCAGCACCTCAGCTACTGGGAGAGGGAGACCACAGACCCTTGGGTGGTGTCCACTCTGTCCAAGGGATACACGTTACAGTTCCGATGCCGGCCACCCACTTTCTGCGGGTTCAGAATGTCTGTGGTCACAGATCCCGCAAAATCCCTGGCCCTCAGCCAGGAACTAGTAACCCTCATAGAGAAAGACGCCATAGAGCCTGTAGAGTGGCATACACGGCTCAGTGGGTTTTATTCAGTGTATTTTCTAATTCCGAAGAAGGATGGCGGGTTCCGCCCAATCCTAGACTTGAGAGGGTTGAACAAGTTTTTAAAGGTCCGGCCATTCCGCATGTTGCGGATGACGGATGTTCTCCAGTCAATTGCACAAGGGGCCTGGTTTGTATCAATAGATCTCAAAGATGCCTATTTTCATGTGCCTATTGCCCCCCACCACAGGCAATTCCTAAGGTTTGCCTTTCGAGGACGGGCTTACCAATTCAAGGTGATGCCTTTCGGTCTCTCACTGGCCCCTCGCATATTTACGAGGTGCGTGACAGCTGCTCTTTCCCCCATGCAAGCCAGGGGTTTGACAATCTTGCCGTACCTGGACGATTGGCTACTCATTTCTCCAACTGTGGAGCACGCAGTCAGAGACACAGCTACGCTCTTAGGTCATGTAAGCCAGCTGGGCCTTACAGTGAACTACACCAAGAGCAATCTTACGCCCAGTCAGCGGGTAGATTACCTGGGCATGACACTCGACTCACAGTCAATGAGAGCATTCCTTTCCCCAAAGAGAGTGGAGGCTATTCTGCAACTTATCGGTTGCTTCCAGAGGGGCAGGGTTTTGAAGTACGGCCTCTTTCTCAGGCTGCTGGGCATGCTGACAGCAGCATCCATGGTCGTCCCTCTGGGTCTTCTTTCCTTACGGCCCCTTCAAATCTGGGTCAACGGACTCCACTTGGACCCCAAGTGGCACAGGGGCAGGAGCGTGAGAGTGTCCAACTCTTGCTGCCGAACATTGAAGCCGTGGAGGAGCAAGGTGTATCTGACCACGGGGGTTCCTCTGGGGGTAATCCCCTCCCGTCGAGAGGTTGTGGAGACAGATGCCTCACTTTTGGGATGGGGTGCAGTCTGGCAGCGCAGGACCATCAAGGGCCGATGGAGCGTGCAGCAGAGGTTAGAACACATAAATGTGCTCGAACTCAGAGCAATATATCTGGCACTACGACATTTTCTCCCAGTACTGAAGAACCGGCATGTACTCGTCCGGACAGACAGCACATCAGCGGTATATCATATCAACCATCAGGGAGGCACCAGGTCCAGGCAGAGTCTGCGAGTGTCACAGCAGCTCCTTACGTGGGCATTTCCCCACTTCCTGAGCCTCAGGGCCGTACATCTCCCAGGCGCGCAAAACATTGCGGCAGATGTTCTCTCCCGCCAGGGGCCGCCAGAGGGAGAGTGGAGACTCCACCCAGAGGTAGTGGGAGTGATTTGGAGCCGATATGGCAGAGCGGAAGTGGACGTCTTCGCCTCAGAAGCGTCAGCACATTGTCCCCTCTGGTACTCCCTAAGGGAGAGGACCAGCCCTCTGGGGCAGGATGCCCTCGCTCACACTTGGCCAGCATGCCTTCTGTATGCCTTTCCACCGATTCCACTCATTCGTGTGACGCTGGACAGAGTCCAAGTAGGAGGCCACAAACTACTGCTTGTAGCCCCCAACTGGCCAGGCAGGCCGTGGTTTCCAGTGCTCCTGAAACTGGTCAATGGGGAGCCATGGCGTCTCCCAAGGAGACCAGACCTTCTCTCTCAGCTGGAAGGACGCATATGGCATCCGAATCCAGATCGCCTTCAGCTGTGTGTCTGGCCATTGGAAGCCAGGATCCCCTCCTGGCATCCTGTGACCAGTCAGTGATCCATACGGTGTTGAGTTCGAGGGCCCCCTCCACTAGGTCCCTCTACGCTAATCGATGGAAGCTTTTTTCCCAGTGGTGCAAGACAAAAGGTGAGGTACCAGAGAGTTGCTCAGTGGCCATTATTCTGCGTTTCCTGCAGTCATTGTTGGATGGTGGCAGATGTGCATCAACTTTGAAAGTATATGCAGCTGCCATTTCAGTGGGTCACTTGAGGGTGGACAACCAGACAGTGGGGTCACACTATCTGGTTAGTCAGTTCTTGAAGGGCGCACAGAGGCTTAGACCACCAAGAGTCACTGTAGTGCCATCATGGGACTTGAAATTAGTGTTAAGGGTTCTGTGTCAACCCCCGTTTGAACCGTTGGAACAGGCAGAACTGAGGTGGTTGTCTGCCAAGACAGCATTTCTGCTTGCCATCACATCAGCGAAGCGAGTGGGTGAACTTCACGCCCTATCAGTGAGCGAGATGTGCATACGTTGGTACCCAGATGGTTCAGGGGTTACTCTCCTACCAAATCCATCCTTCATGCCAAAGAGGGTGCCTCCCTCGCATGTAAACCAAGCCATTGAATTGGCGACATTCAGTCAGCCAGGTTCATCTGAGGGGCCAGAGGAACCGTCAGTGCTACTGTGCCCGGTTCGGGCACTCAAAGCGTATGTGGAGGCCACTGCCAACTTACGTAAAACTGACCAACTTTTTGTTTGCTATGGGGGCTGTAAGAAGGGCGAACCCCTATCAAAACAGAGACTATCTAATTGGATTGTGGATGTGATTCTACATGCTTATAGGTCAGAGGGCTTGCCTCTACCTAGTAATGTGAAGTGCCACTCTACTCGGAGTGTGTCCACATCTTGGGCAGCCTTGAAAGGAGTCTCTCTGCAAGACATCTGTGCTGCGGCGACCTGGGAGTCTTCATGTACCTTTGGTCGCTATTACCGTGTTAATGTGGCTGCTCCGCACGCTGTGGCAACAGCCGTCCTATCAACGGCTTCCATTCCTTAGTGCGGTAAGCATTCCTCGTGACTTTGCTGGTATAAGTCATCCAGTGCTAAAGCACCGTCCTCTGGCGGTCAGTAAGAATGAAATAGAACGTGAGTTACGGATGTAACTACGGTTCTATGAATTCTGGATGACCGCCAGAGTTGTCTGTCACTCGGAATCTGGGCGAGAAGATTCTGAAGGAACAGATTGCGTGATGACGTAGGGGTTTTATACTAGGGCATGCGCCATACGTCATCACATGGTCACAGGTGACTTTGTTGGTATAATTACTCGACCTGCGCATATGCGAGATGGAGATATCCAGTGCTAAAGCACCGTCCTCTGGCGGTCATCCAGAATTCATAGAACCGTAGTTACATCCGTAACTCACGTTTTACTGTAGCAGGGTGCAGTGGCGGAATTTCCCTCAAACAAAAGATTATTGACTAACAGCACCCTCAACTGGAGGGATGAGTCCTGACATGCACAAGTAGAGGCAGCAACATCAGAGGACAGCAGCAGAACATGGCCCATTTAGCATTTAAACTCTGCTGCATTTACTACTCTGCTTGATGTGGCTTCTCCATCTTACCAGCAGCGGATGGATTACCATTAAATTGATATCAACTCACAAGACAGACAGTGGAAAAAAACAACTGGATAAGGGGTTTACATGACACAATATCTCCATCTCAATCAGAGTATGCAGGTAGAAGATTCATTCATTCATTATCCGTAACCGCTTATCCTATTCAGGGTCGCGGGGTCACCTGTATATTCAGGTGTTTTAAATTTAGCATAAGAGGTTAACCAGGTTTCTGCAACCAATATTTGAGGTTTAAACATAAAAAAAAAACAGGGATAGTAATTGTATGTAAACACTCAATCTGTGAAATCTGTTTCAGATTGATGACGGAGTGAGTGATTGCAAGAAAATCATAATGTATATTAAGGGCTTTAGAAAGTAAATATAAATACCTGTACATTTTTCGGTCATAATATAACCGCCTTTCCCTTCAAATTCACAGTCAACATCTGTATCGATGGAAACGAATGCCCGACGATCATGCTGGCAGACAGTGTTGGGTGGTGGAGGGCCAGCACAATTTGTGATGTTAGTGTGAGTCGGGACGGGAAGGTCGTTGCAAAAGACTCTAGTCACATTTGCCGCACAGCCTGGATTCTTGCAGTAAAACAGATTCCTATAGCTCTTTCCACCTGTAAAATCATACAGGATATCTATGAAATAGCTCACAAAAATTTTTTTTTTAATCATGAGAGTGGTGTTAACAAGAGGAGACTCTACCTGGACTAGTTGTAACTGGAAAGCACTGAGTGAGTCCAGCAGCAAACAGCAGCAGAAAGATGAAGGTCAGCTCTGTCAAGACAAAAGTACAAACTAAACTGAAGACTCTCTAATGGTTGACACTGGACAAAGTTTAAAGTTGGTAGATCGTCAGAAACTTACTAATCATGTTAGAGGTCGGTGCTGAGAAGACTTCCTGGATCACAAAACACTATTCTGCTGCCTTCCACTGTTGATCACTGATGTATTGTTCCCCCCACACTTCCTGTTGGAGATATACACCGATCAGCCATAACATTAAGACCCCTGACAGGTGAAATGAATAACATGAATAATCTCGTTACAATGGCACCTGGCAGTGGCTGGGATATAAACTGGGAAAAAAAGTCCGGAAACTTGTGTTTGGTGGATTATTTCTCTGTTGTTACAATGCTAATTGGCATTGTATTTTACATCGTTGGAAAGCCTGTTTATTGACCTTTACAATGATGTCCAACTTGTAAGGATAATGCATTTGTGGGATGAGCAGTACAGCTGATTATGTGGGGAGTGCCCAAGAAAAATTTGCCAAAATACTCGGTTATGGTCAAGTCATTGCAGGCTTCCTGGTAGCCTTATGAGAATACACTGTTTACCATTGGCAGAGCATTTTGGCAAATTTTTCTTGGGTGCTACCCTCATAATCAGCTGTGCTGCTCATCCCACAAATGCATGATCCTTACAAGTTGGACATCATTGTGAAGGTAAATAAACAGGCTTTCCAACGATGTAAAATACAATGCCAATTAGCATTGTAACAACAGAGAAATAATCGACCAAACACAAGTTTTCGAACTTTTTTCCCACAGTTTATTAGACAGCAAGTGAACATTTCGAACTTTGAACTTTGTGTTGGAAGCAGAAAAAAATGGGCAAGTGTAAGGATGTGAGCGACTTTGACAAGGTCACCTTGAACACAACACAACATGGTTCACTGTAGTGAACATGTCTGGACATGTTTATTTATATTATAAAATATACATAGGACATGGGATGAATTACAATCATGAAAATACAATACAAAACAAAATCAGTGATGAAAATGTTTGTGGTGAGACTTGATGATGCGATAACATCAATGTGAAACGTCTACTCTACTGACTGAGCTAACCGACATTACTTTCAAGTTCTGGGTTTGTAGTTTCTGTTTCAAAGACAACGTTTGTGCAGATTGGTGGAGTTCTGTTAAGAAATGCTCCAGTGCAGGAGATTACATTAACTGGCAACTGTGTCAACCAAAGGACAGTAGACAGTTTTTTTCCAAAACTAAATCTAAACTTTTTTTTCATTTTGACTTTTAAACATGTAATAAAACACCTGTTTATGATTAAGGACTTTTAACCAAATGAATGAGACACTTAACACATGTTATATAATAGCCTCTCCTCCAGAGCCGGTGGCTGCTACTGTCAGAAGCAGTCGGTCTCTTTGTACCAGGTCGTGAAGAAAACTGGTAACTTTAATGAGATGTAGCCTATTTAGATATAATGATAGACTAATATAACCTACCTGGTTTTTAAATAAACGTACATGAACAGCTACAGATCCGCGCTAAAATGTCTTAAGAGGCGTAGAGGCGACTGACTTAACAGCCTTGTCATTACGCATGAACTTAAGGGTATTTACGCATAAACCTAAGGCTATATCTGTGCGTTGAAAGACCGCGGTGAAGTTAGTTTATAAGTTGGATAATGCTATATTGATATATTCCACATTTACTCACTCCGTATGCATCGGTGTCTTCTGGCTCCTTCTCACTAAAGAGCTGGAGGTGCATTCAGGGATCATCAGTAAATTGGGTGTGAGAGGAGGCAGACGGTTGGCATCAGAAGAGCCTATAGCCAATGTTTAGCCGGCCAATAGAGGGCGCACACAAAAAAACATTACTACTACTACTACTAATAATAATAATAATAATAACAATTATATAAATGTTGATATTTGTGTTTTAAATATGGAAAGCACCCAGAAATATGTGTAATTTGATTGTAATGTGATTATATTTTGTATTAATAATCTGAATCTATAAAGTAACTAAAGTTGTCAGATAAATGTAGTAGAGTAAAAAAGTTTAATATTTCCCTCTGAGATGTAGTTGAGTAGAAGTAGAAAGTAGCAGAACATGGAAATACTCAAGTAAAGTACAAGTACCTCAAAATTGTATTTAAGTACTTAGTTACATTCCACTGAGTACATTTTATACTGTTGTGTTTTTTAAAAGCATTATTTACTCTTCCTGTTGGAATAAATGTGTCACAGCTCTACCTAGAAAGGTAGAGGTGTTATAGGTGCTATAGGTGTTGTGGTTTTTTCTCAAGCTGCACACTCATACACACACTTTCATAGATTACATGCGTCATTTCCCTAGAAGGTGATGGTCATAGACACAATATAGGAAGTGAATGAACAGGGTGACGTCCACGTGCATTTCGCCACAGATTATATTTACAGGAACCCTGCAGATTCACCTGCAAATGCATGCGGCATAGGTTTACTGGTAATGATCATCATTGTCATGTGTGGGTCTAATATTATCTGTTTTTTAAAGCTCAATTCTCGGCAATTCTCGTTCTAGATTAAAGCCTAAACCATAACAGTTAGGCTATATGAATTATGACAAGAGTTGGCTAAAATAATGAGCATAAAATATTAAATGGTTTTCCAGTGAGTTGTCTTTTTAAGAAATTAAGGTCGAGACTGAGTTTAACAAAACATGCAAATAGTAGCCTTTGACTGGTTTAAAGGTGATGTCGGGTGTTGTAATGAACCTTTCATTCTTCTGGCTTTACAGAGAATGGCTTAAAGGCTACCAAGAAACACTATGAGGGGTACTGTAAAGGTGCAGAGGTGCTACAAGAGGAAATGTGTTGGTCTTCCAGTAAGCTAGAGCGAAAGCAAGATGATTTTCTTCAGAAAATGCATCAGAAATTCTTCACACGGCAAATGTCAGTGTGACATAGCATACATTAATCATTTTTCAAGGAAAACACCTGAGGCCCCTGCATCGACATTTGAGTCAGACCTTTCCACTCAAATAGTAAGTTATGTTTTGTGGTTTAATAAGTGTAATTTGGGCTACTTAAGCCTTCTTCAATATTTTTTAGGTTTGTTTCAAACTGTACATGTTTTCCATTTGGTCATACAAAATACTACAATGGCCTTAGTAATTTCTACCAAGTGCTGAGTCAAGTCAGCTACAGATCCACGTTCAGATGTCTTAGAAAAAAGACTGAGCCATTACAACATTCCCACCCACACTCAGGATGGGAATGGTGTGACAGTAGTAGTAATTACGCATAGGCCTAAACTAAATGGTATTTCCAATGGGTGCTGAAAGGCCGCAGAGAATTTCGTTTTACAGCAGGTTTCATGTAGCACACTTGTTTTTGATGCTTATAATTAATTTATTTTACATAAATATTTTATAGAAGTTCATGATTTTTTTTCAATAGCTTCCATTTAATGTGCCCCAGTGACCCCAAATAAATTTATATTTCCAGTGAAGTAATAGGTTTATTTATTGAAATCACTGGGCCACATTACATGAATGCTATTGTAAAAAAAAATCTATACAAATATTTCTATAAAATAGAACAAGCACTAAAATAAAAATAAAACCTAAGCTAAGATCAGAGAAGAGGCCTACAAGTACCCAAATATAGATAGATAGATAGATAGATAGATAGATAGATAGATGGATGGATGGATAGATAGATAGATAGATAGATAGATAGATAGATAGATAGATAGATAGATAGATAGATAGATAGATAGATAGATAGATAGATAGATAGATTGATTGATTGATTGATTGATTGAGGTGCACTGCAAATTAACATGGAAACATTTACTGTGGAACAAACACACGTAAACTGCTCAGTCTTTAAACATTCATTCACAGTGACAGCTCAGCACAGATGGAAATAAAATAATACACTTCTTCTCAAACTAAGAAGAGATGCATCCTGATCCAATCCCCCATACAGTATGTGCTTATTCGACTGGCCAAGCCCCAAATAGCCTCTTTTAAAAAACACTGATTTATATTGTGAGAGATTATCAATAGAGATTTGGAGCTGGGTTGGAGAATCCTTTCATATCTTTGATGTGGGAAAAACATTTGAAAAAAAAGTATATTTAAAGGAAATAAAGAAGAATGTCCATTTTTGTTTCTTGTCTTATTCACAGCATTTTAAGAAGGGCTGGCGAAGGGTTTGATGAAACCAAGCTCCATAGCTTTGACCAGACATGTGCGTGCTGCATCGATGGCATCCTGCCTCTTGGGATTGTCCTCCGCCTTGCCAATCACGGAGAGGATTTCCAGGAGCTCACTCTCTATCAGCTTCTTTGCCAGCTCATTGTCGTCAGAGTTGAGCATGTTGTAGACAACCACAATGCCACGATGCTGTACAGAAGGGTTGGTATGGATACACAACCTCTGCAGAATCTCAAGCCACTGGGTGGTCTGTTGGGGGAGATCAGAGAGTCAGTGACACTGGTAAAATGTGATTAAAAAATGTCACAAGCTGCTTTTCAACTTTTAACACTTGCAGTCCTAAACAGTGGAACCTATGAGTAAGTTAGTGTACATATAACTCAGCTATTTTTTTATTTTCATTTTGGTTAAAGGGGATCTCCTCTGATTTTACTCGTGACCCTCAGTTTACCTTTGACCTGTGAAAAACTGTCTTCAATGGCTCTGGTGAAGCTTGTACAAAAAATATTCCCTGATGATTTAATACTGATGTCATAAGCCTCGGCTTGGGCTCAAAGATGGCAAATTTATAACAGAGAACTATGGGTATTTTCCAGGCAGGGAGAGTGATAAAAATATGCTATTGAGATGTATATTATTAACTGTAGGATCCCGTGTTTTTAGCGGTTGACCAACTCAAAGTCAGGCCATCACAACCTCTGCTGCTTCCATTTTGACTATTCTTTTTTCTTAATGTGTCTCCCACAAGTCTGTCTCACACAATGTTATGGAAGTGCCATACTAAATCATCGCAGTAATGGTGACGTAGCAATTTGAAAACCAATCTTAACCTTAGTTACAGTATCATAGGCCTGAGTTTATACCAGCTATATTAGGCTGTTTTGTGAGACACAGAAAAGTGTCAAAAAAGTTAATTTTGTTGAAGTATTACAGATTAATGACATAATGTTTTTGCAATCTTATACACAGAGACATTTGCTGCTGTGGATTCTGCCAGGTTGTGTAAGTTATCCGTTCTTGAGAGAAAGCAAACCAAGGAATTTCTGGGCATTTTTCATGGTGGGGCACACCTTTCAAAACAGACTCTGATGTGACACTATAATATTCTACAGTAAAACTCTGTTGTACATACCACCAGGGTCATTTTGCGGCAGAGTTTCTTCTGAGCACCAGTGAGCATGGCGACAGCTCCAGCTGCAGCTTGCTGAAGCTTTTCGTCGTCCTCGCCACATAGCAGTATCAGCAGCTTCAGCTTATCATTGCCATCTTGCAGATAACGCTCTTGGACCTAAGACACACAGAGTTGGCCTGTTGGACACTTGTTTCTCACGTTGACTATGCATCATCCATTATTATGTGAGGTTTTTAAGCTGCTTGTCTCCTCTCACCTCTTTACATGTTACAAGGTTGCACATGCATTCAGTGGCCGCCTGTCTGATCTGATCATGATCCTCAAACATGTAGTTCTCAATCTCTGGCAGAGCTTTCTCTTTCACAATCTTTACTCTATGAAACAGATGGCGGTTAAGGTGAGAACACTCAATAAGGCAAAATCTGCAAGCTGCAGTACACTTTGAAGGAAATGAGCTATTAAGCATCACACATAATATCATGTGATGCTGAAAAACGTTACCTTAGTTTGTCACTGTAACCAGCCAAGTTGGTGAGGCTTCTCAGAGCTTCATAGTTCTCCATTCCGTCTCTGTCTGTCTGAAGGAGGCTAACTATAGGTCGCACCACCTCATACACCTGTCAACCAAGACAGACAGGGAATTTTATTTTTAAAAAGTAATTTGTATTCCAGCATATAGAGAGACAAAGAAACAAAGACAAGTGAAGACAATGACAAAAGTGGAAGAAGTGTAGGCAAGGGGAGATTAGGTACTGCAGTAAATATCCATTCACCTTCCCTCACTATCTTATCAAAGGGGACTGATATAGAAATAAACAAAATCACTACTGTTTTATGTCTTACCCTCTCTCCAGGGAAGGCAATTTCTGGGTTGGAAATAGATGCAATCTTGGCAAGGGCGTGGCTGGCCTTTACCTTCCCAGCAGCTGTTCCTTCCAGGGCAAGTGGTATCAAAGCCTGATGGCAGAGCCAGAACATTGTTCAACAACCAGTTTGTCCAGTTAATGTTTGCCCCCAGTTTTCCGATGATTCAGTTGTGGAACATGTGAAAACATCTGCGTTGACGTTATTGTGGCTTTGTGATGTGTCATAGATTCACACTACATTGATTGACACTCACCTTTCCCCCACCTTGGGCCACAATAGTACCACGATCTTTGGCATCCATTGACAATGCCAAGAAAACCCTAAAGATATAAAATAGGTTTAAAAATAATATATTTCGAAGCAATGTTGCAGTTTAAGGAGGAATAAACAAAAAATTGGAAGTATACTCTGTAGCTTGCATTCCCTAATCTCTGTAAGGGAGCATTTAGAAATAAACTAAAGTCACCCTCTGTGAGGTGACGAAAATGTACTGTATCAAAATGGGAATGGCAAATAAAAAGGCATTCATTGGCATCAGCTTAACTGTAGCCGAGCTGTCATGATATGACTCATGACATGTTGTGATGATGCATCAAAATAATTCCCCCCCTACCTTGACAGCATCTCCTTGGTCTGGTCGGTCAGGATGGAGCTGTCAGCTTTGACCATGACGGCAAGCGCTGAAGTGATTCCAGCCTTCAGCAGCCTTTTCACTCTCTTATCAATAAAGTCCTTCTTGTCCTGAGAAAAGAAAGTATACAATGTATATATGTACGCAGATGTGTAACATAACATGCTCTACCTATGTCAATTTTGTGATCTGTCAGAGAGAATGGTTTGGTTTCCTTTTCTTCCTCTTTTACCTTGGGGTGTTGCTCAGGCACATGTTGCTTTGAGAACTTTGCTAGTTGAACCAACTCAGGCAGGATATCCTTCTTTTCATAGCAGTTGGTGCAGTTGACCAGGGTGCAGGTTACAGCATATATGATTGTCTTGTCCGTAGACTAATAACAGAGAAAGGAGAGAGGTTATTTCTAATATCTAATCAGATATACTCGACAGTATTCTGTGTTTCCTCCTGTATGTTATTTTCATACCTTGGCCAGGTCAAACATGGCTTTCAGGGCATGCTCATCCTCAACAAAGTCATCTTTCACGTCAGCATCATTTGTTAGATAAGCTAAACCCTCAATAGCCCACTTCCTGGTTTTGGTATCAATCTGGGGATTACAGAGCCACCTATAAAAAAGAAAAAAGAAAATAATGATGTGGCAGGACTGCACAATACAATGACATTCTGATACTCATATTGTAAGGAATTATATCAATTTTGCCTCAAAATAAGATAACTAATTAGGTATGTAGCATATATTTAAAATATGCTGATGCTAGTATCAGTTTTCTCATCGATTCTCTACATCTACCACCACTATCATTATGGATAACAGTCAGTCTGTGTGAGTACTCACTTTCTGCACTGCTTGGCCAGCTTCTCTGTGGAGCCCTCAGCAAACTGCCTTAAAGCGTAATCATCACCTCCAGCTGAACCCAGTTTACAGAGACCCTGCAGAGGACATGGACATGAGTATGCATACCAAAAAGATCTAGAAGTTGTAAAGTCAAATTGAAGTTCTTTACATTCTATGTATCAAAGGGAACTTCTGTACGTAGTGTAACAATAGCTGCTCACTATGTTTTCCAGTACTGTTTTATATTGCTCATACTTTTGACTGTGATGTTTATATTGTTATTCTTTATTGTGCATGGGCTGTGGCAAAAATCATTGAATAATAAAGTTCTACTCTGTTCCATTCTTCGCTTGGCACACTCACCACCAGCGAACGTATCTTAATCTTCTCATTCTTGGTCTTCTTGTAGATGTCCTTGAGCAGTGACACGCCGTTGGTGATGATAAAGGAGGCCCGGCTCATTTTTGAGGAGGAATGGATCAGGGCCTCCACAGCAACCATCTGGTCCACCTCACGTTCGGAGGCACACAGTGCCACCATCATTTCCATTATGCCTTGCCGTCCAACCAGGGCGTTACCGACATCAAAGGGACCCTGAAGCAGCCCTGAGATGACGTTAATAGCATGAATGGTCTTGTCCATGTCGTTGGGGTCAATTTTGGACCTGTGTAAAATGAAGAAAGGACAAGGAAGGAAAAAAGCATCAGAGTGTAAATTATGTTGGCTTGGTCTCCATTTAGAAAGTCTTGTCTACAACTCTGGTAAATGGTGAATCTGTATTTTATGGACATACCTGATATATTCATCAGAAACTTCCCTGAAGTTGTCTCTCTCTGGGTCACATGTGAGGTCCTCATAGAGCTTGGTGAGGAGCACGCTGGCAATCAGCTGTGTGTTCTCTGACATGGGCAGCTGGTCTGGCAGTTCGGGAACCTGACCACACACCTTGAGGATCTTCTTCAGACCTGGAGGTCAAACACAGATATCTGGTGAATACACAGGGAGTCTGCAGCAATGGACTGTAGCTCAAACTAAATAAGTGACCCAATGCAGCTGTCTGGCTCACCATGGTCAATAGTGAAGAGGGTCTTGGAGTTGTTTTTGTCTTTCAAGTTAGTGCGGGGTACATTCTTGCTCAGGAGGTTCAGTGCCTGGTCTCTGCCATGGCCAGACACTTTCTTACTAGCAACCATCTCCACCAGAGAGAGGAGAATGGTTTTCAGGTCTTTAGATACATCTGCAGATGGACAGATGATACAAAAGAACATATGTCTCAGTCAGTAGTGATGTGAAAAATACTAACAGCAGCAAAGCCACAGCCATTTCCCTTTAACACTCTGTCTTTGATTCTCTGAAGTTAAGTTGAAGATTAAAAATTAAGCTCTGTATAAGTCTCCATAATGAAATCGACTTTTTGTTACAAAATGTTAGAATTCATAGATTTTGTCTCACCCAAAACCAATGCCTCTTCTTTCCCATATTCCCTTTTATCTTCACCAGTGAGGGAGTCGTTGATGCACTGGAAGAGGTTGCAGGTGGCCAGTGCGATCTCCTCATTGTCAACAGCCATGATGCTGCACATCTTATCAATGCCCACCATGTGAATAACAGCCATGGTCTGTGTAGGGAAAGTAAAAAGAAATATAAACTAAGGATATTTTGTGAAATGAAAATAATATTAAACTTATTTCTAATGGCATCATATGGGTAGAAGTTGTACTTTTAAAGTTTGTGTTTGGAAAAGTGCATAGTTGGCAGTATTGTCTTCCCAACTCTTTCACTTTGTCTTGACTCCTTTTCTATGAGTATGCTCACCCGAGCTTTGTGTCCTGTGCACACCCCTGACAAAGTACGAATAGCTGCCAGGATCATCTCTTGGTTACTCGTCTCTATCATGTTGAGCAGCAGAGGCACTCCGTTGTTCTGGAAGATTCTCTCTGCTCCGGCATCTTCTCTTGACAGCACAATCAGGTTGTTGGCAGCCTAGACATAAAAGAATAAATAGCTGAAGTGAAACCAGCAATACACGCACATCCACATGCTGAAAAACAGGAAGGTCATTGACTAATACTGTTACCTAATTCATATTACAGAAAATACCCACTTTTTCCCGCTTGTCCTTTTCCATTTCGTCATCAAGGAGAATGTCAAACATGTTCTGTACCCTCGAATCTGTGGAGAATGTTGTCTTGAGCTGTGGAGAATCAAAATGAAACATTCATCATTTCCTGATGCTGACATGTCGAAATCTTATAGCCTACATGCATTTGGTTTGTGGTTCAGTATAAGTCCATCTGTCCTTAGTATCAAGAAACATTTATTTCTAATGCCACAACCAAACTAATCTGATTTATAGCCAAAAGATCATTGTTGACTACATGTAGCAATGCTGATTTAGTGTTGCTGAATGCATTTATGGAAAGTAATGTGTGTATCTTCTACATGAACCTCTATGTGTGGGTGAATTGTTCTTTTTTAATGATGACCTTGGCCTGGATGTCTGCCCCCAGCCTGCGAAGAGTATCCAGGAAGGTCTTATTCTTTGGTTCGATGGTGGCACATCTCTGCACATCTTTGAAAGCCATGTCCAATTTTCCTAGTTTCTCCAGCGCTTGGCAACGCCGGTACAAGGCTTTAATATCTGCTGCATCAACATCAATTGCTATAAAAGAAGACAAAAGAGTTAGAATGAGCTTGTGGCCTTTGGTATGAGTTCACATTTGTTTTTGGTGTCATTGCTGCTATTATTTTGTTTGATTCTGTATTTATCACACTACCTTTAGATGCATCAGATGCCGCATTGGTGTAGTTTTCCTGTAAGAAAAACAGAAACATTTAAATAAAAGTCTAAACTTGCCAAAGAAAATGCAAATATAATCAAATGTGGTATGTTTGTTTTTGTGCCACATGCTTTACCAAACTGCTTACCTCTTTTAGGTAGCATGCAGATCTGTTCCTGTAAATGACAGCAAGCACTTTTTTGTCCTTGCATGCCTTAACGGCTTTAGTATAGCATTCAATAGCCTTGTCGGTATCTCCCGCCTGGAAGTGTTTGTTTCCCTCATCTTTTAACTGGATCGGGTCTTCCATCTGGTAGTGATAGGGATTATAAATTATGACATCAAATCTACAGATCATATAACTTTGGGTTTTTCATGTAAAATCCAACCTGGTGGTCAACACTTATATTTCATTACAACAATTTCAGTGTCATCAGTCAATCAAATGTAAATGCAATATTTCAACTAATCAAGCCACCAAAGCTCCATACCAAAATCACACATTTCAATCACATAAAGAGATTTCTGGATACAAACACATACATACAAATATTTCAAATAAGCAAAAGATCAAAAACACATTTGCCAAACAGTTTCACACGTTTTTGTCATTTCAAAGGTAAGGAGCATTAGAATAGAAACATAGAGGAAGTTCAAAACGCACATGTATGGCATGTGCGTTACGATATGTACAGACTCTTATTTCACAATCATCCTGGAGAATAGTAATCATCTGTAAGCTTACTAATATTATTTAAAACTACTGTAGCATTAGAAATGTTTTTATTCTTACCCTTGTCGGTAATCAATGTCCTGCTGACCTGGGTCTCGTGTAGCAAATGGCCATGCACATGTTATCTCTAACTTTAAATGGCCTCCCCTCAGGCCTTATTTGGGCACGGTCTCGTACCCCAGTTGGAGCCTAGCAACAAATGCCACTTTCCCAATGGACAGACACCTCCTGTCATTTAGGCACAGTCTATCCCCCTACTTATCCTAAGTACCCCCTGCATACCTGAATGTCACTCAAATGAAAAAAACAACAGATCTGTGAAAGCCGTACAGTACCTTTAGGATTGTGTGTTGTGTCTCTTGCTATGCGAAGATGGTCTGGACCTCTAATCCCTAATGTTTGTTACAAACTTTTTCTGTCTTTTGGAACCACCCCCCACCAACACCTCATTTATATTAGTGGATCTCAATGAGGTGGGACAGAACCGAGGTGGACCATCCATCACAGATAGGGATTCACTGCAAGCACACTAAAACCCTGAAGAACAACTTTGTACCAAAGGTCTTCATAGACCATGATTACTAGTGTTGCAACAAATATCCTTCCAGTGTCTTTGAATTATTCGAGGCTTTATGAATAAAACTTCTTTTCCATTCAATGAAGTCTGTGAGAGTGACCCCCTCAAAGATGGTCTGCTCCTGATAAGGTCTATTTAGGGCACAGACAGCTGAGAGCTCTCCAGCGCAAATGCTTGAGGCCAAAGTGTCAGGAGGGGGGTTAAAAGAGTTGAGTGTATGGAGACAGTGGGGGGGACTGACAGCTGCATTGCCACAGAGAAACCTGGTAGCTTCTGGAAAGAGAATGATCTCGAGCCCATGAGTTGGGGTTAGGCATTATGTTGTGATGGTTAGAATAAGGATCAGGGGTAAGATAATGTTTTATATCAAGAAGGGTCCTCATAAGTACGGTATACAACCAGAATCAGAAATACTTTATTGATCCTGGGGAAATTGGTGAAGCAAGTACAAATGTGTGTGTGTGTGTGTGTGTGTGTGTGTGTGTGTGTGTGTGTGTGTGTGTGTGTGTGTGTGCGTGTGCGTGTGCGTGTGTGTGTGTGTGTGTGTGTGCGTGGTTAGAGAACATTTCCAGACTACAGAATAATGAAAATGTCCACAAGATACAGTGAAATGATCAAATGTGTATGACTAATCACCATCAAGATGAAGTGAGGAAGTAAAAGAAGAAGTGTCTTGTTAAATATCCATGGTGTTGTGCTTTCTGGCTTCACATGCTTTGTATGAGTAATACTGGTAGGCCTGAAAAAGCACATGTGTGGTTCATCTGAATTCCAGTCTATTAAATGTCTAAGTCTCACAAGCATTGAAGCTCTAACCTGGCAGGTGAAACAAAAAATACCTCTTTCACACCGAGGACTCAACCAAGGTGGAACCAGGGTTGGTTGTGTTTGTGAAAGGGAAAGCGTTGATCGACTCGCCTTTGCGACCCAGGTCGAGAGGTGGGTCAGACCAGGGTTGGACCAGGATCGATTTCAATGTGAATTTCACGGACCAGGGTCGCTAATAAACGGGGCGGGACAAACCTATTTGGTTGCAAATGAGGGACCCTGGTTGTATCTGAATTGTCCTGACCAGGGTTCAACCCGGGTTGACTGGCTTGGTTTGAATTGACCAGGGTAGGTTAACCCTGGTCCAACCCTGGTCATTGGTATGAAAGTGGTAAAAGTGGCTGGCAACACCAAGAGTCGTTGAGGTAGCACGTCTGTCTGCAGCCATCTCCTGGTCAACAGTAGCAGTGACAAGGATTGGAATGCACATGCATTCCAAACTGGGAAACAAAATGCAGATAGAGATAAAAACCTTTGCACCTAGCCTCTGCTTTGCCCACTGTGTGTTTTGGTATTTTACTGTATCATAAAATTGCTCATTGTCAGAGTCGATGAATGTCTGGCTTCACATAATCTATCTTGGTGATATTCAGTAGAATAATTTGTGGTACACACAATTTGTTTCACTTCTTCTCCTCACTACCAATCTTAACGGAAAGTGAGGAGCCATGGGAAGTGAGATGTGGGAAATTACAGAAAATTTTCTTTGCTACTCAATTCTCATCGCCGCAGTAAATGGCACCATTCCTCCAGTGTGAATATGAAGTATCTTTTGTCAATGATGTCAAACGTCAGGTGTGGTCACACACACACACACACACACACACACACACACACACACACATACGCACACACACACACACACATTTATAGTGATAAAAAAGCTTGAGCACTCTCTGTCGATGGAGTATGACATAGAAGATGTTCAATTATTTGGACAACAAGTATAATAGAATGGTTGCACCAAATCTGTAGCGATTCTTAGAGCTTGGGCTGTATATGTGGACTGTTAGAGCCCTGATGCCACCAGGTGGCATAATTCATCCACTACAGTAAGAGTGACAATTGTACATTACTAAAGTGGAATTAATGTGTTAATGTGCCACAGTGGTGCAAGAACTTTTCAGATTTGTTATTTAAGTCAAATTTGCAATACCACAATGCAACACACTCTTTAAGTATCCTGCATTAAAAATGATACTCAAGTAGAAGTTTTATCAACAAATTGCACTTTAGTATCAGAATGAAATTTCTTATTTTGCAGGAGGATTGGTGTTGGTATTACAATTGTGTTATATTAAGATATATCATATTATTGCATTAATTATCACTGATGTGTTAATGTGTTAGCAGAATTTTAATTATGCAGTTGGTGAAGCTGAAGCTAACTTTTACATCATATTTTATAAGTTAGGAGTTGTATGTACTGCGTTAATCGGCAAAGTATAGTAATTATACCTGTTGAGTAAATATAGTGGAGTAAAAAGTGCAGTATTCTATCTAAAGTCTGGAATAAGTGTAGAAAGTAACACAAACTGGATAGTAAATAAATTGGAAATACTCAAGTAAAGTACAAGTATGTTTTGCACTTGAGTAACTTACATTCTTACTCTAGTAGTTCTTATTAGTACTTTACATTTAAGACTCAATTAGTTTTGAAATGCTACTGAGAGGAAACTGGTGAATCTCCCCTCAGTGGCTCTTCCTGGGGATTCTTCCATTTTCTCCCCTTTTTTTGGTTAAAGGTCCCATATTGTGCTCATTTTCAGGTTCATACTTGTATTTTGTGTTTCTACTAGAACATGTTTACATGCTGTAATATTCAAAAAAAACTTTATTTACCTCATTCTGTCTGCTTGAATATACCTGTATTTACCCTCTGTCTGAAATGCTCCGTTTTAGTGCATTTCAACGGAATTGCAACAGAATGAGTTGCCTGGCAACAGTTTGGGTCCATGTTTACTTTCTGTCAGCTGATGTCATTAACATACACTGCAACCAGGAATAAACTGGGACGCATTTAGAAAGTTTACAATTAAAACCGTGTAACGGTCTTAATATTGTATATTTGTGACATCACAAATGGACAGAAATCCTAACGGCTTGTTTCAAACGCACAATTTCTGAATACGGGGTTGTGTGTATTTCTCTGTATATTGAGCGCTTCGATACTTTCCAAGGATTTATAAAGCACTTAAACCTGCTTTATAATATAAAAGACATGAAAATCTTACTTTTTACAATATTGGACCTTTAAGCCCAACACATCACCGGGTGCGAGCTGCCCAGCCTTCAGGAGCTGTACACCCAGCGGTGCCTCAGGAAGTCCCTGAGGGTCATTAAGGACAACACACACCCCCACAACAGCCTGTTCTCCCTCCTGCCCTCTGGTAGAAGATACAGGACCCCCATGACCCCCAGGTCTCTCACCAGCAGACTGAGGAACAGGTTTTTCCCCCAGGCCATCAGACTTTTAAATAGATAATTCATACGACACCTTCTCACACAAAAATATATCTTATACTGTATATACTGTATATGTTCTTAATGTATATGTTCTTAATATGCCTTTATATGTTCCTAATATGCCCTTGTACAAAGTATTTCCTTTTATAATTGTAATGTAAATGTAATTGTAATGTAAATGTAATATAACTTATTATTTGAATGGAGCTTCATAGCAAATGTATTTCACACGTTTGTCCCTGTATAACCGGCGTGACAATAAACATCTTGAATCTTGAATCTTGTGTTCTTATCCTATGGGTTAACAGTTCAATATCATATATTTCATTCACAATTTTCAGCCATCCGTCTTGTGTAGGTGGTTCTGCCTTACACCATCTCTTCGTAATGGCCTTCTTACAGGCTGCCAACAACACTTTCAGCAGGTATCTATCTTCTCTTAACACAGTATTTCGAGTCATATTACCGAAATACAGTACTATACATGACTTGGGTATATCATAGCCCAGAATTTTGCAAATAACCTTATGAACATTTCCCCAAAAGTGTGCAACTTCAGGGCAAATGTATGAGAATGGTCTACATTTATGGCCCCACATCTTCTCCAGCATGGTTGTGCTACAGACAAGTATTTGTTTGTAATTTGGGGTGTTCAGAAGGTGCAGCAGTTTAACCCAAAAGCATCCCCTCACCAGCCCATGCATTGTTCACATGCACTGACCAATAGTCTGTGGCTTGGCGCATGGTCTTCAAATGATCAGAGAGTGCTGTGATTCCAATCACCTTCTGCGCAGATCACAAGCCTCATTTTTCCTCCAACTCAGCTCAGCATCAGTGTTGCACCTTTCTGGACTCTTTTCTATTTATTTATTGATATGGTCTTTCCTGTGCGTCCATGAGAATTAACCACTATCCACACTATTCAAAAGGATTTACAAACCATCTTCAATTAATAAATGAGTGGTATCTCAAAGAGAGTGTGTGTGACCTGGACTAACTGATACATCACCATCATCTATTTATAGCTTATTTGTAATTTGTAAATTGTACATTTTTATTATTTTATTCTAACGTTTTATCTATTCTTCTGTTTTTATCTATTCTTTTGTTATTATACAGTTTGTCTCGCACCAATAATGCCAAAGAAAATTCCTAGTGTATACCTCTTACACCTGGCAATAAACACCATTCTGATTCTGATTCTGATTCTGATTCTGATTCTGATCTACCTGTTCTTACCGGACAACCTGTGGAGATTGTAAATGACATTCATAGAACCATCAACTAAGGGTTCATTCAATCAGCATCACTAAGGTCACAAGTTTGGTATCCATTACACCAACGCCTATTTTACATGGGGTGTCATAAAAAAATATGATTACATTCTCCTCCCCTTTTTTTGATTAATTTTATTTTGAAAAAATGTCCAACCGGAAGTACTGTTGCTCTTCTTGGTAGCTACGTAATGCTAGCTCATTCTGCTCCCTGAGCCTGTATCTTCCTCCCGAACCAAAGACTGACAAACACAAGAAGCTTCTTCATTTAACCGGCTCATGAAAAGTCGTTAGTCCCTGTTTCTGTTAACTGTTGAAGTAATGTAGGATGGCGTCGTGTTTTGGGAAGATAGTCGTCGGTACTTATGTGGAGATAAAGCGCAGTGATGGTAAGTTATCTATTGTCGTACTGAGAGCTGAGTTGTTAGGAGATCTTTGTTGTTGCTGCGGTGCTGTCTGTTGAATACAGCAACCGTTGTTCCCCTAGCTGCAGAGCCAGCTAGCTGCACAGACACATCAATATGAAGTGCTTAAACATGGCCAAAGCCTTTTGAATGAGCTCTCCCCTTTTGTTAGCTGACTAGCCTCTCTGCGATTCATTAGCTAGCTGTTAATTCATATCGTTTGATAACATGAGATGCTTTCAGTTAGAAAGCTAAAACACTCTATAACAGCTCTATAACGTTACTCAAATAATGTACTCCATCATGGAAGGGAAATTTAACATTGGGCTAAGCTAAGCTGGATAAATTGCTAACCAAGCTAGTTCGACAGCTAGATAGCAAGGCCTATAGAAGAAGGTTGGGTCACTGGTCTTGGGTGTTTGGGGTATGACGCATGCGCAGTGTGACTCAAGCTGCGGTCGTGCGTTGTGATTGGCTCAATTTCAGGCTCGATTCTACTGCGCATGTGTACAACCCCGTATTTTATGACGCGTGTCCTAGCCTCCTTTTATAGGCCTTGCTTTTGATTAGCTAAACGGCTAACTCTAGCTAATGTTGCCGGCTTTATTGCAGCAGTACTGCTGTAGTGACACATAGACACCATCCATTTAGCTGGTGGACGAGTAGTTTTCTCTTCGGCTGTAGTTCATGACCAATGTACTAATTTTTTTCGGGTTATTAAATGTTAATTGGATAATAACACTAACATCTGTTGTTATGGAAACCCATTAATTGTCCAGAATAAAGCATGACATGCTCTAGATAGAAAGATGTATCCTAAGATCTTAGTTACTGCATTGATTATGTAGATAATTGTGGTTTTTAGAAAGTTTACATCTCCACCTTTTCTAATCTAATTTTAGATCATGTATATTTAAAAAAATAAAGATTAAGAGCAAAATAAAGATGAAGAGAAAAGACACGACATGTTATAGATAAGATAAGATATTCAGGAAATTCAGGTTTCAAAGCAGCAACTTCAGCAAACATCAGTAAACAGAGTGAAACACAGGAGAGGTAAAGGTATACACAAATTATAAAAAACAATAATAGAGATATAAAAGATACAGAGTGAATGGGTGAACATAGTGTGTGCAGTCCGTCAATAAATAAATGTAGTATGTACAATAGATAAATGTAATATGTACATATGTGCAGTCTATAAAGTGGTATATAGGATGTATAGTGTGAAGTAAGTGTAAAGTGCACCAGTGGTTAGAGTCCAAGGTGGTTGCAGATAGAAAGATGTATCCCAAGATCTTAGTTACTGCATTGGTTATGTAGATAATTGTGGTTTTTAGAAAGTTTCTTGGATCATCTCCACCTCTTCTAATCTAATTTTAGATCAGGTACATTTTTTTTTTTTTTTAACAATGTCTTTATTGGGTTTTTTTGTTATACAAACATCAGCATTATTATGCAATATATTCAATACAGGATTTCCTTTAACAAACATAACATAACCCCACACACACACCCACTCGTTCTCTCTTAACTTTTACCTTTCTTACAGGGCCAAAGTCAATATACAGCTTCACAGTATCAATCATAGAATTAAACAGTTAATGGGCACCTCTAACAAAATGAAGATACACATAAACAAAAAATAATTATATAGAAAATAAATAAAATAAAAAGATTTTCAAAAACAAGAATCCATTCCCTTCTGAGGGTCTACCACTATTGTGAATTTTTAGGTATCCTATTAGATCATGTAAATTATGCAAATACAGCGTTAGAATGAGGTCAAACAAACAGTCGTGTATGAAACGCCCATGAAAGCTCTGTGCTTACTTCCTTACAGAAGTACTGCAAATTGTAACCTACCATCAGGACGAAGCTGGGTTTTCATTACATTCACTTCTGCTTCATCTTTTTTCATGGGTTAACAGAGGAGTCGACAGGGGAAAGAGCGAGGCGGCTTGTTGTATGAGTCTTCTCTAAATGAATGTCAGCTTTATTCTGCCTGCCCTGTGTAGTTGTAGAGCATTGCTTCAGGGCCAGGCAGCCAAAGATGACTGTAAAGTTTGTGTCATTCCTGCTGGCCCTTCCAGGATTAGGCTACACCCAGTTTTGCAATAAACCATTCAAATACAAATACGGTTTTGAACAAAGCACTTGATTGAAAATAAACCGTTCAAAGCCAGTGGCGAGGGTGTGTTTTTAACTGTTGTATTGATTGCTGTTGATAGTGATGTCCTCAACTCCATCATCCCTGAGCCATTTGATTATACTGTCCTCAGTACTCTGAAGTCAGGGGTGAGATGTGAAAGAAACACTTAGCAGGCCTAGAGAGAGAAGCAGTTCTGTCTATCCATTTCCCTGCTGGTTGGTGTTGCATCCAGAGCAGGGATTGCCCTCTCTCTGGGGGGTTGGTGGTGCGGCTGGATCAGATTCAAGCCAGATTCAGGCCATCACCCCATCTGTTGCAGACAGCTCCCTAGATTCTGCCAGGAGTCTCTCTCGTTCCCCTGTGTGGTTTTCCCTTTCTCATTGAGCGATAATAGAGTCCCTGTTTAATGTTGGACATGGATTATCTGTTTTTGGGCATTAATTTTTGTGTGAAACATACTACTGTCTATTATAGTAGAGTACTAGAGAGACATATGTCACCTACCAGCTTAGTGGCCATGTACTGCATCATATTTCTCATCTGTGACATGTTGACACAGTTTCTTCAATGCCTTGCTTTTGTAGTGAAACTGATGCTTTGAAGGCTATGCTTGTTACTCAGGCTTAGCAGAGATTGAAGCACCCCATCTTAATTCCCTTCAACTAGCCTACTGGTAGGGGTCAGCTTGAGCCCACCCATTCAGCCAGGTTTTGGTATAAAAGTGGGACACAGTGGACAGTGCATTCAGTTACAGAAAGTGCGTGTCTGTGTGACGTGTATGTCAAGGCTTATGGAAAGGAGGCTGGGTCACGGGCAGACATGGGTCTTGGGGTATGGGGTATAACACATAACTAAAGCTTTGGTTGTGCGTTGCGATTGGCTCAATTTCGGCAAGTGCAGGCAAGATTTTACTGCGCATGTTTTATACCCCCAAAGATATGACGTGTTGATGACGCGTGACCCAGCCTCCTTTCCATAGGCCTTGGTGTGTGTGAGGAAGAGGTAGGCAGGCTGGCACGCTTTATGGGTACACTCTTTTCTGGACAGATATTAAATGTTCCTTTCATTAACAAAGTCAGAGTGTACAGGTACACAACAGTGTGTTTGGATCTTGTAGGTATACAGTGTCTGCAACATAACTGATGCTGTGCTCAAGAACCTGCAAGTAAAAAATCTGATGGCTTTTTACTGAAACGATTAAAGATCATAGGTTAACAATCTAAGTCACTTAGCAATTACAGACACCAAATATTTGCTTTTTTAAAAGAAATTCTCTCTATGTATCTATCTATATAAATGAAATATTCAGCTTCATTTGAGCTTGGACTGGTAACTGCCATTATAATATACAGTATTATTTCATAGAGTGAATGATAAGCAGAAGCATTTTTGATAGTAGTTTAATCTATAATAACAAATAATCTTCAGTTTCAGCCCTGTCACATTATGACACCGTGACTTCTCTGGATGTGTAGGAAGAAACGTATTCTTACTGTAAACAACGTTGTCTTGGTCTGTAGATGCAACAGGTTAGACAGGCCCCCTACATTCCCATTGTTGTACACGGTGTTACAGTGGCTGTGGCCTACATTCAGGTTGTATAGTCTGCACCATTGATAACTGTACATTTCTACAAGCAGCGACTTTGTTTAGAATGTCTTACATGAGGAATTGCTCTTACTTTTACAATATGAATTTATCATGCATTCAACCCCGGTCCACATATTCTGTTCATTAGTGTTTTTGGTTTAACATCTGCTATCAACCGGTGCTGGCGTTCACACTGTATTATGTCAACAAAAGAGATGAAGTGCTGAACATAGAGTAAGGATGGCCCTGTGTGCTGGCTGATACAACAAACATTTTTTCTAATTGAGCAGAGAAAGAAACAGATCAGTTCATGTAACATTTATTTCTGTCAAGCTGGTTTACTGTCATGATTTGATTGCTCGGTCCTCTCCTGTGATTTTCCATTAAGATGAGCAAAACTAAAATGTGTGTAATTTAGGTAAGAAAGTGCTTCAAATCATATATTTTAATGAACTTAAGCATTACTGTATGAATGTTATGTTACAAAACAAGACTTTTCCACACAAGTGGTTTGGAGGAAGTTGTTGCTCTGGAGTTACTTGATGTGATTGAGTCAACTTGACTTGTTGAATGAAGTCATATGAACCAATAGGAAGGCTGTGGTCTCAAATTTAACCACTGCCAAAGGAAGCAGCAGTGATTTGGAGGGCCTTGCCTGAACCTCTGTCACAGTAAATCCTCTGAGTGCTGCAGTCACTGCAGCATGACGTTTTCTCAACACTCTCCTTAAGTAGAGGTGTAATACCAAGCACCACATGCCTGTTTCACGTTGCCAGGGTTGTTTTGTAACCTACCGTGTCAGGTAGGTCACAGTTCAGCACTGGATTATTTGCTCTCATATTCACGTCTGGTTGTCTTACCACAGCCCAGATTTGGCAGATATTGACATAGTTGTTACTGAAGTACACTAAATAAAGTTGCATGCACAGTCAAGCAGGTGACAAGTTAAAGGAAAACCTGAATAAATGAGTGGAGAAACATAACAATTGCAGAAGCCCCCATACCGGCCACAAGGGGTGACTGAATGGTTGAAAGATGAAATGATGTGAATGATATGATCAAGGCTTCCCAATCACCTGATCTCCATCATGATTGAACCCCTATGGGATATTTTGGACTGTTTTTTGTAGCTTTTAAATTAAGTTATGTTATAATATAGGCTTGAAAGCCTACATGAGCTCCACAGTGTTTTATTGTGAATGAAGAAGATTGTTATTATTAGCTCTCATAATGCTGCCCCAATGAGCTTTTGTCGTACATATTCTAACATTGTGGCTTACTTGTACGTGGCCTAGACATAGTACATACATATTTACTCTACCTTACTTTTCAATTATACTATTTCTTTCAAACCTTTGTCTCTGTTATAATGAGCTCTGTGTTTGAGCACTGACTCAACCAATTACATTTATGGGTACCACAGTCATTTCTGATGGAGGGTAGGGCTGGGTTGTAAGGTTGACATCATCATTATTGTTCATTAATTTTTCATGGCAGTGGTGTATATCACGGTATGCTTTATGTATGCAAAATTCTCATTGCATTTAAATGTGTAGCAATGTTAATTAAGATCATGTCACTTGTCTTTTTCGGGTAAAATGTTGCCTTTTTACTACAGAATATATCATATAACAGTATTGTCTAGTCATCGTCAATCAGTGTTAATGGATTAAATGTATGCATATCAAAACTGCAGTTGATTTACTAAGTATAGTGAATTTATTCTTTTGTTAATATATTATATGGCATATGTCTACCCTCTTAAACCAGATGTTCCAAATCTTCAGATTACACAAAATATTTTTTTCCCCACTCTCCCTGTTTTAAGACACTAGATTAGCTTTTTTTGCATTTAGCTAAATAAAACCATTGTAAGGTAAATCAGGGAAATGTTCAGCAGTTGAGAACACTAAAAGCATCTTTGCCCGCTAGCTCCCTGTCTGTGTGTCTCTGAATAATGGATATAGGAACATGGTGTTTCCCTGGTTTGTGCTGGGAATTTACAGCATGCAGTCGGCTCCACATAGACAAAGATGGGAGGGCTGAGCAGGCTCTTTACAGCTGGTGTTATTACGCTGCAGACAGAGAGGCGGAGAGAAGCATACGGGCTCACTGCAGCAGCTGTGCCTGTCTCCATTATCAGTGATTCTCTCCAATAGGTCATTATCAAACCTCATAGTCAGAGCTTACTGAGATTAGGCTAGCCTCAGCCTAATGCCTTGCTTTCATTTGAAACTTAAAGAACCCAATTGCCGTCAGATGTTTTAGTCAAAATAAAATGTGCCGTTGGTTAGTATTAATGTGAGCACAGACATGACAGAAGTGTGACCAGTTCATGTGATTGAGATCATGATCACAATATTAATATAGAGAGTTTAGATACTGATGGGTAGATATATTAAACTGTCAAAGCAATGGCCTCTGGTTCACTATTTGTATTACACGTGACCAAATTCTTCTTATGTGTAAAACAAGTTCAAATCTCATTTTTTTTACTTTCCTAATTACAACTTGCACAGAATCATTCATTTGGACAATAGACATTTGTAGCATTATAATATAAATTCATATTATGCAATGATTAAGCTGAAAGCTGCTAAACAGTGTTATTGAATTCCACCCAGCCTTATTTGCAGTGACAATACAGCTCGAAATATGAACACAGCTAATCAAAAACATATAACCCTTTTCAGGTTTTTCCAACCTTGCTGTATTTCCAAATAAAAAACAGTTGCAATTTACGAGGCCTCGGTACAGATCTCATTAGGCTTGCAGGTGGTGATTAGACCTATTGTAATTTACCCTGCTAAACACATTACCTTGCTAATGCACAAGGTAAGGTATTAGTAAAATCCATTTTATGTTAACCTGTGTGTGCGTGTGTGTCAGAGAAAAAGAGACGGAACAAAAATACATTTTTAAACTTTGGGGCCTAAAAGAAAGCTCTGCCGTCACTTTATTAGTGTTAGTCTGCATATCTGATGTTTGTGTTTCCCCTGTCTATGATACTTTCACAGGACGTATTCACCAGGCGATGGTGACCTCACTGAATGAGGACAACGAGAGCGTCACAGTGGAGTGGATAGAAAATGGAGACACAAAAGGGAAAGAGGTAAATGCCCATTTATTACCACTCAAAGCACCAGCATGTGCTTTTTTTCCTCCCTAGCAATAAATAATACATTCTGAGATATTCAGGCGCTGTGGTGATTACACAACCAGCCTGCATGTACTACAGTCCCACCAGACATCACCCTCCGTACACTGATGTGGATGACCTAACCAAAGATGCTCTGTAACAAAGATGGTGCATTACAAGCTCTGCCATTTGGTTTGAAATCTGGCAAGAAAACAGATGATAATCTACTATAAAGATATAAATGATATATTGTTTTATAAATGATCTGATTCTTTAAAATGATAAAGTATGCATGCTTGCCAATGCTTTTGATTTCCCTCACCCTCTCCCTGCTGTTCTCCTGGAGTTGCAATACCTCGGTTTTTTCCACCCCACATGATCAAATTTCAAAATCTTCCCATCCACTATATTGATTAGAAATAGCCTACTGTCACTGCTGTTTGTGATTGTTTTTACATTATGTAGGCTACCTATTCACATATTTGTCAGTTGTGTCGAAACAGAGAGCGAGCACACACACACACACACACGCACACAAGCACACAAGCAGACAGACAGAGAGAAAAGAGCATAATCGCTTGTTGTGCAGAGAAATGCGCTTCTGGTGTGAACAGCCGGGCTACTGCTTGTGCACCAATTGACATAGCTTGGCGCTTCAGTGTCCAGTGTAAACCCTGTGTAACTGTATAATGCCAAACATCAGTTATGCAATCTGTTATTATTACTCCTCCGTTTCTGGACAGATTGACTTGGAGAGTATATTTGCACTCAACCCAGATGTGGCTCCAGATGAGGAAATTGCCCCTAGTCCAGAGACTCCACCCCCACCAACACCCACATGTGTGAAGATCAACAAAATTGCAAAGGTGAGTACCGGTACGCCACCCCATCTGGCAACAACTGCAACAAATCGAAGTAATATGATTTGGATTGTTTACAAAAAAACACGACTTCTTTCTTTTTCTTTTGATTGTCTCCCTCCATGTGAGGGAGAGTCTAAAGTGCTTACACTTGCTCAGGTAGTTATGTGGCTGCAGTTTGCTGCACCTTAATATAGAACTTGGATCCCTCTAGGTAACCAACTAATTGGTCCTGTTAAGTACACTGTGTGGGTGCACAGTAGATTAGGACTGATCCACAATGACATGCTAACACTGGGATCTTTTTGGTAAATATTGCTGTTGTGATTTAACCTGCTATACAGTACAATTTTCTTTTCAGTTTTCAACATATAAAACATTTAAAGTGAAAACTGTGAGGCAATGTAAAATGAGATGATGCTTTAATATAAATAAAGGAATTTTACTTTACAATCTGCAGTTTAATTGGGTCTAAATGGCTCTAATAGGATACTGTCATTTTGGCCTGTAATGGTTTTATAAATGAAGCACTTTTGGTTGTGTAGCTCCATAACCTATAAAGTAGATCGAGTGATAAAGTATATCCATAACTTCTACAGAAATCATCCTCAACATCCACTTGGACTCAAGGATGGACTGATCAGATTTTGGTGGTTAAAGGTCACTGTGACCTCACAAACACATTAATGGCCATAACTCAAGAGATCATCTGCTAATTATGATAATTTCACACAAATGTTTAATAGGATAAAATGATGAAGTGATGACATTTTGGACAGATATGGATGTAAGCTTCAACGTGACTGGTTAGTGCAGCAACCGCGAGGTGGTAAATCTAGTTTAAATCTACTTTAAGATGTGTGCACTGGCAGTGTCATCACAAACATTAGTGTTGATAAAGGAGGCCTCTGTACTCATGTACTCATGTACTCATGTACTCGGTACTAATCTGAATCTCAGGCTTTGTCTATTTCTTTATCTGTGCATTGCAGTGGCAGGTGGAAAATTTAACAGGGGAAAAAATTATGTATTCTTTTTTAAGTTCCAGAGCAGCTATAAAATATGTAAACGTGAAATTAGGAATCACTGAACCCTAATCCTCTTATCCTACAATATTTTACTGTAGCTTTTGTTTTTTCTTGCAGAACCGTCGGACGATAGCACCTTCTAAGAATGAAACTCCGTCCAAGGATAATAGAGGTTTGTTTCATACACTTCACTGGGAATAGTATCATTATCATAATATCTTGTGCTTAAATCTTGAAAATTAATTTAGGAATTGTAAAGAAAAGCAATGGTCAGTACATACAGAACACATAAGTGACCAGTATTATCACATTACTTAGAACTCACCCTAGATCTTGAGATGCTAATTTGGGGTGAAAGTCACCCATGGTCAAACAGATTTTAATTCAAAAATTAGGTTAGTTAAATATTAAGTTTAAAACAGTGGGTTCAGTTTTAATACCAAGTTCAAAAGTGGTGTGTTAGCAGCATGCGAGTCAAAATATTTCTTTCCTTAATCTTTATGGTTTTGTGTTTTCAGTGATTCCGACCCGGGCCAGACAACCACAGCCTCCACCACCAGAGCCTGCACCACCACCCCCATCTCTGCAGCCTACACAGCTCACTCAAGCTCAGACGCAACAGCAACTTGCGAATGGTAACATGATAAAAAAAACAGTAATTTGTAATTTAATTAACCCAAGCTTTGATCTAAGCATGACTTTTCTCACGACAAATTGTATTGTCAGGGAACCAGTTATAAGCATTTGGCCTAAAGTTAAATAACTCTCTGGGAGATGAAATGCAAAATCCAGATGATTTTTTAAAATATGTAATCACTTTTTAACATTAGAGTATTTTCAATCAATTGATTTAGGCCATCTGTTAAACTATTAATGTCTCATGTTTTTGTTGACCACATGTTTATCACAGAAACCTCACATCACCCGATATCCAGAAAGGAGTTGGGACAGCTTTGTATGTATCACCTGCATGTTTCCCCCTGCCCTCGGTGCCTTATGTTGATAGAGCTCCGAATAGAAACTGAGAGTTCTCTAGTTCTACGAGAAGATTGTACACCCGAACTGTCTGCCAGATACTATTCCGAGCTGTGGTGTGGTGGTGAAGTAGCACAAACCCAATCCATCCAGCAGACAGGCTTTCTGGGTATTAGACAGGGAGAAAAAAAATGTCTGTGCTGCTGGATGAAAGCGCTGTCTTTTCCCTGCTGTCTGATTTCTGGAGTCACACACAACCGCACACACGTGGAAAAGCCTGTGGCGCTGTGCGTTACTCCTCAAGGCTCAGGCGACAACAATAACCTTTTTCTTTATCCTCCGCTCCTTCCAACTGCTCACTGTCATTTGATGAACTAAGAGGAAAAGTAGGGAAAACGCCTTGTTCTCCCATTGCCTGTGAGACAGCGTAACCCACAAGTAGAGATGACCCAGCTCATCTTCTCCTCCTAGATTAGAGCAGATTATTAATCCCTCTGCTCTGATAGTCTGGGTTCTTAGGGGCTGGAGCCAAACGGGAGGTCAGGACTGCATTACAGAGCTTCAGCCAGGCTTTACAGTGGGAAGCTGGGGCTGGAGCGGCGAACTGGTGCTAATCAGATAACACTGTTTTTTATGAACTTGTTATGGTGACAAATTGTTTATGATTGATTTGAAACATTACTAATATGTGGGTGTGCTTTGCTGGGAGATTTGGAATAAGCTTCTTTGTGATTGCTGGTTGATTTGAAACAATTTTCTAATCATACTTGATTTTAAAACCACCTCTACTTTTATTTGGAGTAATAGCAGTAATACAAGGCACATATCTCACATTGTGAGTGATGTGTTTTAGCAGTCTGTCGGTCCAGTTGTGTTTTATAATGCAGATAGAAGGGATAAATGAGGAGAGAAGATTTTGAACATAGTGTAAAGGCCTTTTGTTGGTTATAAAGAGAAAGAAGCTAGTACTGGAGGCACTGTGTGCCAGCCACTGCATCCTCTCTATCACTGTTCTGCTTTGTTGGAAATAGCCCCAAGTCTCCGCTCTGTTTGAAGCACGACCATGAGAAAGGAAAGACTCACTGAGAGAAAGATACTGCTCAGGCCAAGGGAAAAGACTGAGGAAGTGGAAGAAACCATTTGAAAGAGGAATGAGAGAGAGGAAGAGACCATTTTACAAAGAAAGGCGATTGGCATATCCTGTGAAAGGTGGTAGAGTTATTGTTTTTCTCTTGTCTTTATGGCAGCGAGGAGGAAGTCAAACTGTGTGAAGGAGGTGGAGAAACTGCAGGAGAAGAGAGAGAGACGCCGGCTTCAGCAACAGGAGCTCAGGGAGAAGAGAGCTCAGGTACATAAATACTATTCACCTTTCTCCTTCCTAATAAACTAAATATGTTTATTGAATACCTCTCAGCATTATCGATCTTACCTTTTAAGTGCTATATAAATAAAGCCTGCTTTTCTGTTCTTCTTGTATATAATGATCGATAACCTCAGTAGATGTTCATTGTGCTTTGTCTCAAGTATGTTCAAAGTCAAATCTGTTGTAGCTGAATTAGATATTTTGCACTAACTTGAACTCCAGACACTTGATGTGCTCCTTCTGATATTTCATGACCACTTACGTTGTTGACATTGAGACGATACATTGAAATACATGAGCATGATTTACCTACGGTGAATAAGCTGGCACCTCGCTCACTGTCACTTTGTCTCTCCCGTCCGTCCTTCAGGAGGTGGATACCACCATCCCTAACTATGAGATCATGTACATGATCCGAGATTTCCGAGCCAGTCTAGACTACCATCCCCTGACCACAACAGATCTGGTGAGTAGATGAAGCTTCTCCTTCTCTCGTGATTGTTAGATATTGACCGTGAGCAACAATATAATAAAATGTCCGTCTTTGTTGCACTGTCCAGATTGAAGAGCACAGAATATGCGTTTGTGTGAGGAAACGTCCCCTCAACAAGAAAGGTAAGGCCTTCTGTCAGTAACAACATTTGTCTTTTGACCAATCATTATGTGTTGTACTCTATTTAAAATGTTTTCCTCCAAAGTATCAATGTGATTGAAATTCTTGCCCTTGCTTTGTTCCAGAGTTGGGCATGAAGGATTTGGATGTGATCACCATCCCCAGTAAGGACGTGGTGATGGTTCATGAACCTAAACAAAAAGTGGACTTGACCCGCTACCTGGAAAACCAGACCTTCCGCTTTGATTACGCTTTTGATGACAGCACCACCAATGAGTTGGTTTACAGGTTTGTAGCGACGAGCTGTTTCTTGTGCTTGCTCTAATGTTTCACAGAAGTTCCACCTGAGTAGTCAATATGATGAGGATAAGGTGTTGTTTCATAGAACTGAATTAATCTTGTTTGTGTACATAATGGTCAGATGTTATATCTTGCTTTTGAAGAGATTAGTGAAAAAATGGTGTTCTGTCTCCTCCTGCAGGTTCACTGCCAGACCTCTAGTGGAGACCATTTTTGAGAGGGGCATGGCCACCTGCTTTGCCTATGGCCAGACAGGCAGTGGAAAAACACATGTGAGTCACGCAATGGCTCTTTCAAAAAGCCAAAACCACATCACTAACTAGAGATCAAACCTAATCGTTCCTATTGAGAGTTTTGCTCTATTTTATTACCCCTGTATATCATTTGAGAATACCTATATTATATTGTGTACTGCATTTTAGACTATGGGTGGAGATTTCTCTGGGAAGAACCAAGACTGCGCTAAAGGAGTGTATGCATTAGCTGGTAAGTCAGTGAGCTATGTTTTCTCTGCTAATTGATTGTTTTCTAGTGAGTAAAGGCAGTCAAATCAAATTGGTTTGGGTATTATATTATAAAGGGGTTTGATTTGCTCTGGTGACATTTTCAGATCTCTCATTTCTCTTCATGCAGCTCGGGATGTATTTCTCATGTTGAAGAAACCCAACTATAAGAAGTTAGATCTACAAGTGTACGCAACCTTCTTTGAAATCTACAGCGGAAAGGCAAGTGATATGTAATCCTATGCTTTTTTTCCCCCCTAAATAAAACAAAAAACAATGCTGACTGTGCGTATGTATTGTTAGGTGTTTGACCTGCTGAATCGTAAAGCTAAGCTGAGGGTGCTGGAGGACGGGAAACAGCAAGTGCAGGTTGTGGGGCTTCAGGAGAAGGATGTCAAGTGCACGGAGGAGGTCTTGAAACTCATAGAAGTGGGCAACAGCTGCAGGTATAACAACAGAAATGTTCTCAATCTAGTTGTTGTTAGTGGTGCAGGACTTCTTGTATTTGTTCTTGTTATCATGATCATAGCATAACATCTATTTTTGTTTTGCATGAAATGAGTCGGCCACTTATCATGCAAATGTCTCGTAAGAGAATATGACATCATATTCCCTGTACACCATGCAAATAAAGTCTTGCAATTTTTTTGCCTTTCCCCTCCCACAATTGTTATTTACTTGCTTTTTTCAACCTTGTTTGCTTGTTGTTCATCTTAATGTCTCCTTCCTCTCACTCCCAGAACATCAGGGCAGACATCAGCCAACGCCCACTCGTCTCGCAGCCACGCCGTTTTCCAGATCATTCTTCGGAGGAAGGGGAAGATGCACGGAAAGTTCTCCCTCATTGACCTTGCAGGTAATGAGAGGGGGGCTGATACATCGAGTGCTGACCGCCAAACTCGCCTGGAGGGAGCTGAGATCAACAAAAGCCTGCTGGCCCTAAAGGTTTGTGGACAACAAAGGCCGTAGCTCTCAAAATACAGTTATTCTAAATAGCTATTTTTTTTTGTTTTTTAACCATACAATGTGTCTCTGCTTTTGATTCAGGAGTGTATCCGGGCTCTTGGCCGCAACAAGCCCCACACTCCATTCAGAGCCAGTAAGCTCACCCAGGTCCTGAGAGACTCTTTCATCGGGGAAAATTCACGCACATGCATGGTCAGTTCATTGCCTTCATTAATAGCCTATGTCCATATCTTCATACTGTATGTCTTCCAGATGGTATTAATTGCAATGGTCTTCCTCTTTCTCTGCACAGATTGCAACAATATCTCCTGGTATGACATCCTGCGAGAATACCCTCAACACACTACGCTACGCCAACAGGTGGGAATATGTTGACCTACTACAGTGATTTGGACCATGCTTTATTGCCACAGGAATCAACCAAACTTATGCAATGTTATGAAATGATAGCTCCTTAAATTTCCTCTATAATCCCCAGTGGTTTTTGTATAGCTTTGAATTAGCTGTAACAATGTTGCTATTGTACATTTCTCTGCCTACTCTCAGTAGTTCTGTCTGACTCTCTTGTATCCCCTCTCTCCTCTCTTTTTCCTGCTCTGTTTCCCTCTTCGCTCCCGCCCTCTGCTCCACTGTGCCCTGGTGTGCCTGATGTCGTTGTGTAGAGTGAAGGAGTTTGGGATTAGTCCGTCGGACATCCCCTTCTCCCAGGGCGGTCAGGGGAGAAGCTCTGATCACTCGCCCACCAATACCTTTGAGTATGATGACTTTGCTGCTACCTCTCCCAGCAGGTCAAGGACTCCCCAAAGCACAACACTGCACACTTACACACAAAACACACACAATGCATGTGCTCCCTCCAGGTATTTATTACATTATGATATATACATCAATGAGCTCATTTTAGCAGCTTTCATTCACTTCATCAGCTGTTCTCTGTGGAAAACCTCCACCATCGTCTTGTCCTTTCTATTTTTCATCTTCATGATGTGACACTTTTCATCCTCCTCCCCTGCTTTTTTATTTTTTTATTTTTTTATTCAACTTTTATTTAACAATGAAATCCCTTGAGATAGAACCTCTTTTCCGAGGGAGACCTTTGACTTCCACCTTTATCTTTGGCTAAGCTGTGGACATAACCTTTTCTCTTTTCACCGACTTCTGAAGAACAATACATCCGCCTGTCCATGTGGGTGTGTCTTATTTGTTCTGTGTGATGCAAAACTGTGAAAGCTGAATGTGATTAGTCACAATGAATACATGGCGGTTCAAAACGTGACTTAATAAGGTGTTAGCTGCTGTTTTGCGACAATAATGACACTAAAACATCCATGGAGCTGTTGAGTTAAAGCACCCAGGATGAGCTTTTGTTTGAGTAAACTCTCAGCAGGTAATCCCTCACACATAGTCCTAATTAATTGGCACCGTACCTGCAGGTCGGGTTCAGGGAGGTAATACCTCATCAGGTCTGTGAGACTTAAACACGAGCTCTGACCATCCAGATTCCAGCCCTTAGTATTATAAATTCCTATGGGTGGCATGTAGTGGATTGCATTATATTGTACAGGTGAACCGGATATGTACTGTCTGTAACTGAAGTAAGCATGCCCATTATGAGAATAAACAAAAGGAAGAATTATATTTGGGTTTAGATATTTGCAGAGCCAACGCAGTCATCTTTCCCCATGCATGATGTCACTGCTGTCATGATGCTAACATCCTGTGCTGTTTGTGAATACCTTTTGAAAACCCGCAGTTAACATCATACCCCGAATCAAATAGCAGCCATGTTCAGAGTGGGTCTGTGCTGTGCAAGAAATGGTTCCAACCAGATCAATGTCTTTTCTCTGTAGGGTGAAGGAGCTGACAGTGGACACCAACCAAGTGATGGAGGGGGGTCGACCCAACATCCATACTGTCAACCAGCTGGAGCTTTTGGACGAGGACTGGCTGAGTATCTCGCCGCAGAGAGACGACCTCAAACTGCTCTGTGAGCAGAATGTAAGCACACAAGTCATCAGTACTCATATCACAATATCAATACACAGCATGACGTGGTATAATTCATTTTGTGGAAAATTAAGAAAAGAACTAGTCAGTCAGTGATGACAGTTTTTGGCTAATCTAACTGAAAAGGGAAGGAGTGCTGTGTCGAGTGCGAGCGCTTGAGATCTACGGGACATTTATTAATAGTGTGTTATGTACACACTGTGTAGTGTATTGAGAGGGGACCCCTGTTAACTTCTACACCACTGAAAGGCATGCTGGGTACAGCTCACTCTCTGTCGCTCGCTGCAGTACATTCAAGAACAGATAAAGACCGGAGATCCACAGGACATATTTATTAGTAATTTTCTCAACAACCGTTCATCCGATCGACTTCACACTTGGTGGGTGTATTGCTTAGGACCCAAGGAGGCACAGTGTTTAGTGTGATGTTGTTTGGATGAGCAGTTCTCAAGAAAGCGGTAAGCACCAATAACAGGCCGTGCAATCGCCCCGGTTCGAACAGGAACTTTTTGAACGCGCACTGCACTAGTGAAATTAAATTAACTACCAGTCACCAATTTTGGTATAGACAGTTTCTGTTTTGGAAACGGATTATAAACCTGCTTTTAAAGGGGTGTAAAGTTCTGGCACATGGCATGTATTCTAATAACTTATAGTTGAGGAGCTTAGTAGTTGGGATTTACAGTATTTAGACCTTGTTGCTTGTGAGAAAGTCCGAAATGTATTTTGAGCCTTTTAAAGAATCCACATTATTTATAAGTGAACAGTAATGTCCACTGGGGTCCAGATTTCATCAGTGAAAAGGTATCTGTCGTGTGTTCTGTTTTTGTTGTTGTGAAAGCCATGTTAAGTCTGTTTCTGTGTCTCTTGATGACCGTGTGAATACTGTGTATTTCCCAGGAGGAGGAAGTGTCTCCCCAGCTCTTTAGCTTCCACGAGGCAGTGTCTCAGTTAGTGGAGATGGAGGAGCAGGTCCTGGAGGACCACCGAGCTGTTTTCCAGGTCAGAATACTGAAGAAAACATACACAACTCTTAAATACTCGCTCACATTTTTATGTCCACATACATAAAGACAGATATGTCATCTGCTTTTAAAGGGGAACAATGGCCATTTTTTAAAATATTGATATTATTCTGGAGGCTACAGACCTGCCAACCATGGACACATTTTGAGCACCACTTTGGCGACTTAGCTACGTCAGACGCAAATCACTGCTGTCCGCACAATGAATTACTTTAATTCTTATATAATTAGCAGATATCAGTTTCCCACAGCATTTTGCGAGACTGTGGTGGGTGGAACTTGGACCCTCTAGAGAGGTCCGGGGGTCCCTCGGAAGAAAATATTGTACATTTTAAAGTTCTGATGCATTTTGAGAGCAGATGTGCTCTAGCAGTGGTGGAATGAAACTAAATACATTTAGGCTACTCAAGAACTGTATTTGTACAATTTTGAGGTACTTGTACTTTACTTGAGTATTTCCATTTGATGTACCTTTATACTTCTACTCCACTACATTTCAGAGGGAGATAAGTACTTTTCTTAACATAAAATAGATTCTAAATGACAGTATGTTTATTTATATTGCGAATGTTGTTGAAATTCTATACACCATTCATATCACCACTGACAGGCAGTAACTGTTTACCGTAATGGCGCTGCCACCTTGTGGTGCGCCCTTGCATTATGAGCATAGATGAGCAAGTTGCAGTATTTTTGACATCATGTTAGATAGCCGCCAGAATAATATCAATGTTTTAAAAATGGCTGTTGTTCCCCTTTAAGGACTTTTGTAATTGAATTGATGAAGGTATGCAGATACAGCAAGACTCACACTTTGACATGTCTAAACATTGTAAACATTAATAAAAGGCAGTTTTCCATGTTCTCTCTGGAAAACACAACGCTTCTAACACATGCATTGGTAACCTCTGTGTGAAGGCTATAATAATGAAGAGGTCATACTTCTCTGCTTCTGCCACGATTTGATCTTGGGCTGTCATAAAATAAATACGCACTTGTATGTGTCCTCTGTGAGCAGGAGTCTATCCGGTGGCTTGAAGATGAAAAGGTGCTGCTGGAGATGACAGAGGAGGTGGATTATGACGTCGAGTCGTACGCCACTCAACTGGAGCAAATCCTAGACCAGAAGATAGACATCCTCGTCGAGCTCCGAGGTATGACCGAAACACACGTTTGGCCTGTTGATGACAATCCATCCTGCTGCAGCAAAAACACTAATCAATGTTTTACGATCATGTCTTTTCCTCGCAGATAAAGTGAAGTCATTCCGCTCTACACTCCAAGAGGAGGAGCAAGCCAGTAAGCAGATCAATCCCAAGAGGCCACGTGCTCTTTAGATACTGGAGGCTGAAAAGGTTAAGTGGCACATACAGATTCATAACCACTAGACGATCGGCACAGCTTGGGCTGTCTCTAGCAGCTGTGGAAAATACGAATAAAAGGACCGTCTGATTTACCAACAGCCTCAAGGAATTGCATTTATTATGATCCCTCTCCTAACAAAAACTGGCTGTTCACTCACTACGGTCTCGTTAGAAAACTTAGGAAGGAAGTAGTTTAGTTTTATTTCCTTCGTGGAGAATGTTTAGTCTCCCCTCTCTGTTCTTATTAAATTATTTTCTTTTATACTTGTTTGTACTTTCTTTGAACAGAATATTTTTGACCTGGTTTCTGAAGAGATCTTCATTGAACATGTTTTCAAGGTTTACCGCACAAAACCAGTATTTGATTTCTGGTTGCTCTGGCTGACACGTCTGCATGTGCACTCTGTGATAGCGTATGTACGCCACTGTCCTCGGTTCTCATGCTTTTGGGTCCTCAGTTGGCATTGTAAAGTCATCTCATTATAAACGGTCTCTTCTCTGTTTTCCTTTCCTTCTCAGAGCTTTTACCAGTTTGGAAGTAGCTTTTTAACCACACTGAGCTTCTTCCTTTGTGTTTCTTTCCTTGTGTCCCTGAGAGGTTTTTACATGTAGTTTGCTTCAGTTTGTGCCATGTCGTTCTATGTGGCGACTGACTTAAAGACTCTTACTTAACGTAAACCATGTTTTCCACCCCCCGTTTAACACTTTGTTATAAAACTAGAAAAAAACTGCTATTAATAAATGTATAGTGAAGACCACTGATCTACCATCGGTTATGTTTCAGTGTTTGCACCGGATGTAATGCTGGATGAAGTAATAAAGATTCATGTGTTTCATTTAAAGGGCTTCTGTGACAATGAGTTATCCAAATAAAAGGGACTGAATAACTTCCACCAAGAGCCATCTTCTACCGCCTTTGAGTAGAAATGGACTACGTTATAAACCCCGCTGACTTAAACATCATATTCCTCTGACTCTAAGTAGAAGCACAACATCAACACAGATATCATCTTGTTATATCCTAAGATATTTTGGCCGAATGTGCATTTGGCCATAATTTGCTACACATTTCGTGGTGAACTAAAATTTAAAAAAATAATTTACATACAGCATGCATCTTGTGGCATTACACTCAATATTCACCTGTCGCAACAGCGATGCAGGTATCGTTTTGACCTTGTGAGTCTGTGTGGGAGTCATCATGGCAAGTTGAACTGAGTTTGCGGGGTCCGTGCATGACCTACTATAAGATGACATTTTTTTTAAGACTTACTAAATTGATTTTTTTATGCTTCCACTCCAGCGACAAAAGGGGCAAAAGGCATTATGTTTTTCGGGTTGTCCATCCAGCCGTCCAGACCATTCTTGTGAATATGATATCGCAGGAACGCCTGGAGCGAATGTATTCAAATTTGGCACAGACTGGCACAGACGTCCACCTGGACTCAAGGATGAACTGATCAGAATTTGGTGGTCAAAGGTCATGGTCACTGTGAGCTCACGTCCGTCTCATTCTCATGAACGCAATATCTCAGGAGCACCGTGAGAGAATGTCTTCAAATTTGGCGTAAACCTCCACCTGGACTCAAGGATTAACTGATTAGACTTCGGTGGTCAGAGGTCAAAGTCACTGTGACCTCACAACCGTCCCATTCTCTTGAACGCAATCTTCAGGAATACCAGGAGGGAATTGTATTACATCTGGCTCAGACATCCCCCTGGACTCAAGGATGAACTGATTAGGTTGTGGTGGTCAAAGGTCAAGGTCACTGTGACCTTACATCCAGCCCATTCTCATGAAAGTGATATCTCAGGAACGCCTGGAGGGAATTGTATTACATCTGGCACAAACAGAAACTTGGATTCAAGGATGAACATATTGGATGTTGGTGGTCAAGGTCACTGAAACCTCACATCCATCCCATTCTCTTGAACACAGTCTCTCAGGAACGCCTTGAAGAAAGTTCCTAAAATTTGGCACAAACGTCCACTTGGATTCAAAGATGAACTGATTCGATTTTAGTGGTCAAAGGTCACTGTGACCTTACATCCGTCCAATTCTTGTGAAAGCAACATCTCAGGGACGCCAGGAGGGAATTGTATTACATCTGGCACAAACATCCACTTGGACTCCAGGATGAACTGATTAGATTATGGTGGTCAGAGGTGAAGGTCACTGTGACTTTTTAATAATTACAGCCTACAGCTCAAAAAAGAAAGAAAAAAAGGTATCTTAAAATTAGAATATTTCATAAGATGAATCAAAAAAAGGACGTACAATACAGAAATGTCCAACTTCTGAAAAGTATGCATTTATTCACTCAATAGTTGGTCGAGGCTTTCGACTTGATAAAACACAGTGGACCAACACCAGCAGATGACATGGCACCCCAAATCATCACCGACTGTGGAAACTTCACACTGGACTTCAAGCAACTTGGATTCTGTGCCTCTCCACTCTTCCTCCAGACGCTGGGACCTTGATTTCCAAATGAAATGCAAAATTTACTTTCATCTGAAAAGAGGACTTTGGACCACTGAGCAATGGTCCAGTTCTTCTTCTCCTTAGCCCAGGTAGGATGCTTTTGACGTTCTCTCTGGTTCAGGAGTGGCTTGATACTTTGAACGCGACAGCTGTAGTCCATTTCCTGAAGACGTCTGTGAGTGCTGGCTCTTGATGCACAGCCTCAGTCCACTCCTTGTGAAGCTCTCCCAAGTTCTTGAATCAGCTTTGCTTGACAATCTTCTCAAGGCTGCGGTCCTCCCTGTTGCTTGTGCATCTTTTCCTACCACACTTTTCCCTTCCAGTCAACTTTCCTCGAATATGCTTTGATACAGCACTCGGCGAACAGCCAGCCCTTTCAGCGATGACCTTCTGTGGCTTACCCTCCTTGTGGAGGGTGTCAATGATCAGTTCATATCACGGTTTTGGGGTCACGGTGTTCAGTTCGGTTCGGTACATTTAGGAGGAGGAGGTCATTTTCTGATTTCAACATGCTTTTCATTTATTTGGCAAAAATAAGTTAAATGTTTGCCTTAACAAAAGTATGGCTTACATAAGGAACATAAACACTTCTTCATTGTCAAATCTTAATTGAAAGAAAAGGTCTTCTACAGTAATTAGTTCAAACAAACAATGCAGCTTTGTTATTTTCATATAAATATGACGTAATTATAGACTTAGGCCATCAACATAAATTGAATCATAAGCTCAACCAGAACTATACTAAAAAAAAACTAAAAAAAGTAACATATGTCTCAATACCTGATTATCAGCTCTTGATTGAAAGATTAGTTTTTCCACTCAAAAAGTGCAGTTTTTGGAGGAATATGGTTGGATTTCTGTGCCAGTGTTATTTAAAAATAATTAATAAATATAAAACACATAACAGGGATTGTGCTGTTGCCCCTCTCCAGTTTCCAATCTGTCACTGCTTGTGTCAGTGCATCAGAGACCTTTTCGGATAAAATGTTTCAACATACTATACTCTAACTTTTTTATCATTACATTTTTTGACAAACTATGACTTTATTTTTTCGACATACTGAACTATGACTTTAATTTTTTTGACATACTATACTATGACTTTTTAAATCTTTTTTTTAATGATTTTCGACATGACTTCTTTTAAAATGATTTTCGAACATGCCACGACATGACTTTTTTTTATGATTTTCGACATGATGCGAAATAACTTTTTTTTAATGATTTGACAAAAAAATGTTTTAATGATTTTCGACATGACTTTTTTTTAAAGATTTTCAACATGACTTTTTATGATTTTCGACTATTTTTTTTTACATTTTCGACATAACTTAATGATTTTCGACATTACTTTTTTTAAGATTTCGCGGCATGTCGAAAATCTTAAAAAAAAAGTCAAATCTTGAAAAAAAAGTGATGTCGAAAAACCTAAAAAAAAGTAATGTCGCGTCATGTCGACTATTTTTTTTCAACATATTATGCTATGACTATTTCTCGACTTACTATACTCTGACTGACTGACTGACTGAAAAAGTCATAGTATAGCATGTCGAAATTGTTTTTAAAAAGTTAGTATAATATGTCTAAAAAAAGGCATAGTATACTATGTTGAAAGAAAAACATAGTATAGTAGAGCGAAAACAATGCAAAAAAAGTCATGGTATAGTATGTGAATAAAAAGTCACAGTATGGTATGTCGACAAAAACTGCAAAAAAAAAGTCATAGTATAGTATGACGGAAACAATGCAAAAAAATCATTAAAAGAAAAGTCATGTATGTCGAAAATTATTTTAAAAAAGTCATGTTGACAAGTACAAATAATCCTTCATCCCGTTTCTAAAATCTTTTATGTTTATAAAATAATCTCGTTTAAAATGTCTCTGTTCCTCAAAACAAGATGAGGGCCCTATAACTTTTTACATTAGTTTTATTTTGTAAGGGTCTCACCGGAAGCACTAGTATGTTGTCTACCCAGCATGACACCACCAGAGTCAACAGTCCTTATGACAAAGTGTGTTCATTGCCCTCTAGCGGTCAAAGTTAGTACCTACAACTGCACACTTCATTGTAAATAATACAAGCAGTACTGATTGTCACTAATATCTAATTCATAAAGCTATGGAAACTACCACGGAATGTGATGGTTTGAGATATTTTATAGATGAATGTCCAGATGTAGTTACTGAGAAAGCTGAACACTAATGATCTGAATTTATTTTAAGGAGACTGCAAAACAAAAATCTACATTTGTTAAATATTTATTTTTTCCACAAGAAAGTCATTGACACAAAAATTGTAGATTCTTTTTCCATTAGAATAATCATCCATTACAGATCATTTTAAAAGAATTAGAAACTCTCACACACGGGGAGGCCCTGTTCAGACCTGGTACATGCGTCCTGAGTTCCGATGCTCTGCACGGAGCTGACACCCGCCCGCCCGCTCTCATTCCCGGCTCTCTGAAGCTCTGTACCCCGCTGTTTTCTGGCAAAGGCCGGCGGCACGGAGGTCTACAATAACCTTATATTTCGAAAAGTAAGTGGCAGCAAATCATCTGATGTCAGAGGAGAGATGAGGAGTTTTGTTGTGAAACAATTTTTTGAATTATGTTGGTTTTTGAAAAAGCTGACTTTTCAGAACGAAACGGATCACTTATTAGTATCCGTATTTAGTAGTGTACCGGAATTCACAAATATGTAGGATATTCTACTGATATTCACGTAATATTACGTCACAACGTCTGCTGTATTAGCCACGTGTTTACTACGTGTCTATTTGCATATAGAGTGGGGAAGTGAGATCGGACCACTCAAGACGTATGTGGCGACGCATTCTAAAGCCAGGTGTGAACAGACGTACTTAAAGCTGTCCACTTGTGATCCGATCACTCAGGACGCATGTTAATGCCAGGTCTGAAAAGGGCCTGGCAGGCCCCCACACAACCAAGAGGGCTTATACAGCTTCCATCTGCCAAAAGCTGCCCAGGGACACTTTATCTATACTCATAAGGGTAAAATACCACACTCAATATGAGCCCTTCAAGTGTATCCTCCAATATTCTTTGTACATTTCATCCAACTATTTCAACATGTGAAATCCAGGCCCTCCAAACAAAGCTCCAGACGAGAAAAGATCAGTCAGAAAATGTATTTCTCATGTGACTGCTAACTTCCCCCATGAGAGTATAGCCCTGTTCTGCTCACTTCCCTCTGCCATTTAAGAGAAGTGGATCCCTGCAGAGTTGAAGGCATGAAGCAGCCTGAGGATGAAGAAAAACACTCTTAATTAAAACAGGTCAAAACAGAAACTTTATTTTAGTAGATTATTTTGGAAAAAAGGGTTGAAAATAAATAAGTAGCAGATGTTCAACTTACACCATGAAGTCATCAATGTCCATGGTCCTGGCTCTCTTCTCACTGAATTCAACCTCCTGCAAAACGCTCTCAATCTTCTTGGTGATGCTGAAGTCTTCTGGGACTTCCTGTCAGGATGGAGCACGAGACTTTAGATTCAAAGTGGCTGAGGAGTGATCTTAAAAGTGCAGTTTCAAAACACTTGAGAGTCCAACACGGCTGAAAACTGCACTATGACTCACCACATTGTGAACAGAGCAGTGGATTCTGTAGTTCTTTTCCAGCAGCTGTTCTACGGCAGTGGACCTGAAAATTATAAATTAACATGATCTGTTTTTTTCCTCCACACGCTTTTTTGACATAACAGACTTTTTGTTCTCATGTGAAACAAATCAGATATTTTCAGATTACTGTGGACACAGAAATCAGATTTTTTTCCAGTCACATCTGGGCCAATTTCATATGTGGTCCTAGATCCGATACATATCCGATACACGGGTCATGCGACCGCTGTGAGAATGGTCACATCAGAATTCATGTGTTTATTTCAATGTTATACCTCATTGCGCCGGTGCAGATCACTCAGTGTCGGAGTGGTCCATTAAAAGAAGAACCTCTTTCTCCACAGTGTGCGTCAACTAATGCGGCACTAATAATGTTAGTTACCTGACAAAAAAGACCTTTTCTTTTTTACCGAGTTCTTCGGCGTCATGTTTCACTCAGTAGAGCTCTGATGTATTAAATCAGCAGTTACAAAAAATGTGTAAACTGCGTCGTTAAGGCAGACAATCTGGGATATTCTTATTCTATTCTGCTAGATTATCTGGGAAACATCATGTTTATTTACTTTACACGGAGCCAAAATTAATACACAAGCCCCGAGGGGAGGGGGTGGGTTTAGACGGAGCTCCTGAGGTGATGCTTCTTTCAAATTACGTTAGCTTTCCAACATCGTTGACACTATCTTTAAGTTTGCAGCGTTATTTAGCCTCCTTTGCAACAAGCTAATATGACATGGTTGGTACCAATGGATTCCTTAGGTTATCTAGTTTCATATGATGTCGGTATCTCCACTCGAGTTTTAAACAAACAGAACATTCCCCCGGGTGCTCTCAGTGTCATCTAGAACATGTCTCCCATTCATTGTCTATGGAACACTTCCACACTTTATACCCTATACCCTATCACAAGTTTGAGTTTTAGCACTCTAGTTTTTGGATTTAGGAGAAGGTTGTTCATGTTTACTAATATTTTCAGGACAGTCTTAGACCATAGGAACATGTATGAATTTTGAAAATGGGCGTAGTTCCCCTTTAAGTCCTGTAACGTGAACGTAGCCTAGGATTAGGGAAGCAGTGTGTGCAGCAAGCAGGTACTTACTTGAAAGATGCATTGAGGGTTTTGTTTTTTCTTACAAAGGCTATTCTGACCAGGCCATCCCACTCCTTTACAGGAGAAAAGAAAACACAACGTTAAATATCTACAACTTACAACTCATTTTTACAGCATTAACTATTAAAAGAGTCAAACCTCACCTGGAAGTTAACTGGAGGAGGAGGATTTTTCGGTTCTATCCTGACAACACTTGACTCCACTTTTGGAGGAGGACGGAAATTATTCTTCCCCACCTGATCAAGGAGAAAACATCAACACTGAGACACCAGAAAAACCTTGATGAGAGTAAACCATCTAAAGACACTGTCGTGATGTTTCTGATTTCTAAAGAGTCGCTGTTAGCATGTTAGACAAACATCGGAGATCACACTGACCTTCATGAGATGGTCGACGCGAGCCAGTAGTTGTGTGTTGATGGACAGTCTGCAGTACAGCTTGTCTCCAGGTGGGGCGACAAGTCGCATGGCAAACTCTCTCTGGAACATCAACACGGCACACCTGAGCAAAAGTAAAACACAAAAGAGTTGCTAAATGCTCAACAAGAACAGTTAAAAACTTTGAGTGGGCCTCCGGTTGTTTTTTTACCTGAAGAAAGGTCGATGCAGGAGGAGCTTGAAGACAAACGGTGACGAAATCTGCACAAATAAGAAAAGTGAGTATTGAGATAAATGTATTGAATGACACTGAATCAACCGTGTGCAGTGTGGAGGAAACATGTCTTTACCTGGTAAGGTAAATTAGCCACACACACGTCAAAGAAAGGAAGATCTGTTTTTAGTACGTCGCCAACTAATATTTGAAGTTTGGTCTGCATGGGTCTGTTGGAAAACACAACATCCTTTTTCTTACATCACGTATTCACTTTTTATTTAATTGCAGATTCTTTGCAAATATATGTGGTGGCAGAGTGCTGCTGTCTCCACTCACGTGCACTGTACTCTTTTCTGAAGTTCAGCCACTAGTCTGCAGTCCAACTCACAGGCCACCACCTGCAGAAACAGCAATTTCTGTTATGACTGAACAGTGACGACCAATTACTTTACTGTAAAACACACACCAATCACAACAGAAGAAGGTGAATAAGAAATGTAAGCTGGACATAATCGCTAAAAAAAGGGCAGAACAACAGGTCAGTTAGTGACATGTTTAACTTTCTAAGGATTTGAATACATTGGATTGTACATAAAGCTAATAAGGAGCTATACTGGAGTGGTAAAGTTCTCAAACTAAAGAAATCAAAAATCATGCAAGACAACATTTTCATGAGGTATGGGTTAAAAAAACTAATAACCCTGGCAACATAGCTAGATTTTGACCAATTAAAACACCATTACTCTGATATGTAAACTCTTCTGTGTGTTTAAAATGCTTTAAAAAGGTGTAAACAAGTGCATGCTACAAACTCAGGACAAGGACAGCAAACCCATGTTTAAAAAGTCACATTAAAGTAACACATTATATCCTCATCTTGATAATTATTAAATGCAATACTAAGAGTCACATGTGATATCTCCACCTGTTTATTTAGAGTTTTTTTTGTCAACATCAACACAAAAGCAAGAATGAAAACACTTCTTGATGCTCTCACCTTCTTGGCTTTTTCCAGCAATTTCACCGTCATGTTACCAGTACCAGGTCCCACCTCCAGAACCACATCTGTCGGCCTCAGGGCAGCCTGAAAAACATCAGTCACAACCATGGTTTAGGAGCACTGTGCATCATGATCATCTTGTGTACAGTCTTTGTTTACAGGGTTGCTTGTGTATCTGTGTCACAAATTAACTGTACATTAACGTCTCAGTACCAGAGTGCATCAGTGCAGCGTACCTTCTCAATGATCCCATTGACAACCAGTGGATTCTTCAGGATGTGCTGACCGATGCCGGTGTTGAACATGATCCCTGCAACAGACGAGATTAGGACACTTTATGATGGGTTTATGTGATGTTAGTGAGTAAAGCCATTTATGGCAAAATAAGTAGATTCAATTCAAGGGCTCTTGTATAATGTAATTCCATTAAAAAGTTTTGTCCCAGGAGTCAGAATATCATAAAATGTTTATGTATATGTAGTGAAACCTGGGATCTGAAAAGTTGTTTTTGTACATTACGTTAATATTGTATCCTCGATTCAAGACACAACCAATACAGAAAACAAAACTTGGCCATAGCCAAACTTATTCAACTCCACACTTGATGAGCAATAGTTTTGACATTAAGATTCACTTTATTGTCATTTCACTGAGTATTTGCATACACAGAAGGAAACTAAATATTGTTTCTCCCAGTTCTCGTCAGTGCATTAAAAAGGATAGAATAGATAATGATCTTATATACTGAACTACAGCTTTTACTCTTGTGTGTTATATTCTATTTCAGCTTCTATCTTAGTTTTATCATTAGCTTGTTTTTATTTTTTAATGTTTTTATAACTGTTTTAATTATGTATTAATGTTCTTGAATGTTTGTGTAAAGCACTTTGAATTGCCCTGTTGCTGAAATGTGCTATACAAATAAAGCTGCCTTGCCTTGCCTAGAATAAATAAGTATTAAAATTAACAATACCTAAAAAATAAAAAATAAAATAAGTAAACGTTTCAGACAATTTCACACAATTTGCAGTCATACACCCAATTTGTAGTCATGATTAGCAGCATAGTAAAGTGCTGTTTGCACTACTGTGCCAAAACTTGTCTTTGACAGGTGACCAGCTTTAAACACTGTTTCTGTGTTAATGCTGGGGGGTTGGATGTGAGTGAGTGAGTGAGTGAGTGTGTGGAGGGGACACAGTCCATTAACTGATTATTTGGTGGACACTTTATATGCCGAAATATCCACAAGAAACTGGACAATTCAATAATGACCTTAAACAATGCGGTGTATGTATGTGCCGTTTGCAGGTCAGTCGAGAAACTTTAAATAATGATTTTCTGAATGAGGTCTGGCGTCTCACAGAACTTAATAACTCAGGTAAACAAATGTTAACAGAGGCGACAACTACGTTACAATTCCCATTAGTGTGTGATCTTTAACACAGGCATGAGTTGAAACAGCTCAATATGTGTTGTAGCGATATGATGATCAACATTAAAGCCCATTTTAGTCACAAGATGATGAGTGATGTTTGCCATCATGAGCTGACCTCTTCCTCTTGAGACATACCTTGGTTTTTCACCTCTTGGTGCTGCCTGCTTTTCTTCTCCGACCTGATCTTCGGCATTTTTACTTGGTTTGATTCCGGTTATAGATCCAGAAATACAATAATTATTCGATATATCTGTCTGGACGCAGTAAACACGTGTAGCCTCCTTTTCTTCTTCTTCGCTGACAGGATGTTGCAGCAGGTTTAACACATTCCCTGTTTCGCCCTCTGGTGGCAGCTGGATGTCATATAAACTCATTTTATAAATTGATCATAATACTAGTGGTTTTATTGATTATATATTTGACAATACAACACAGAAACATATAAATATGAGATAAATTGATTTGTGATTTTTAGTCAGGGATGGGAAATTCCTCCAGCGTCATGGCGATGTCTCGAAGTTTGGGATCATCCAGCCAGTTGACTTTACAGGCCAAGAGGATGCCCTGAAGAGAAACACTTACGTTAATACACCACCTACAAACGGCATTGTAGGCATTAACCATTTTCAACACATTGTACAGACACATGGTGTATTTTACTTTTAAAAGGGAGTGTTTGTAAGAATCAGAAATGCTTGTTGACAGCGACACCTGTGGCCGTTAAGTCAACGAAAGTCAGCGTCGGGTTCGCGCTTGTGCTCGCTCTACATAGACATGAACGAGCATCGCTCAAAACAGTGAGGTGACACACGTCAGCTAAAACCACAATATCACTCTATATTTCACCTGCTTGGCAGTAATGTTAGCTGATCAGACGTAGGTCTCTCCATGAATCACGGCTGATCCTAGTGTTGGCTTTTCCTGCCTCAGCCTCCCGACCGCGGCCGGAGGGCCGAGCAAGCAGGCAGGCAGAGGAGCAGAGTACAACAGAGACTCCGGCCCTGGAGACCAAAGCTACGGTCTCCCCCGCGTCCTCCGACCGCGGCCTACACTGTTTTGCAAGACGGGCATCACTAGATATAACTTTGCGGTTTTGGTGCTTCCGTATAGTTTGTGTTGGAGTCTTGTCTGAACAGCGTAGCCGCACACGAGCGCGCTTGGGACACCGACCCGAATTGATTTATACGTGTAAGAAGTTACAAACAGTCCCTTTAACACAATTCCTGTACGATGTATTTACCCTGAGGACGTCCTGTGTCATGATGGTAATCTTTTTGTATTTCTCCATGTTCATCTGGCCTTTCTCCACCATAGCTTTGTACTTCTCTGTATCTGGGTGCTCTTTCTTGGACATCAACTCTTCCATCTCTTTCAATTTCTCATGTGTGAGCCGCTTCATCTCTACACACAAAAAAAGTAATACGTCAACAAACTGGATCGTGGAAAAACTAAATCAGAATGTAGTTGTACCTTTTTGTTATAAGCCATATATATATACAGTACATACCAAGCCTCTTCTTCTGTATTTCTGTGATTTCATCTTGAAGAACTCGTGACTCCTGTTAACAAATCATAAGGGAATCTGGTTCAGAACAAATTCAATCTCACAGAACACTATGATGTATAAAATCATACTTTCAGGTCAATATTTATTTTGATAAATAAAGGAAAGAAAACTCAAAGATCAGCATCTGTTGAGTTTACTTGAGTGTTTGGTTATATTCAGTTTTTGGTAACAGAAAAATCTGGTACCAGAGAGTCAAGCATCAAAACTTACACACCCCTTCTCTACTAAACTGTTTTGAATAACAAGGTCGTAAAGAGGGACATTTACAACTCTTCTCAGCTATAGTGTCTGCAATACCAGACAGAACAAGTTTTCTCTCCCCTAAATATCTCAAGAAGTTGAGGCACCTCAAGGTCTTCTTAATCTCTATGATTTGACAGCCTGAACCTCTGTTTTTAAAGTCATGCACCTTGGCGGAGGTCTGTGCTCTCCGAGTGCCATTCTACTGACATTGTTGGTATCTGCAGTGGGAAGTGGTACTTGGGAAATTTGGTTTGGTACATCATGGTACATGGTCTTAAAAGTTTGGAAACATCTGCCTCTCAATTTTTTTCTAGTACTACAACAAATCTGAACAATAATTGTAAACAAATTAATAGGTCATCAAGCACATAGTGCTATTTCTATTATTTATTGAGTATATATATTATAATATAATGACAGTTTCTCCGGGAAACCAGTTGGTGCTGATGGTTGGCGGTGGTGGCATTTACAACCTACTCAAATGATTTTACCAAAACAAAATATTGCTTTAGAAATGTGAGTCTGCAGACAGCAGCAAAACAACATAAAGCACAAACACAGTGCCATTTCATCTGATGTCAAAGCCCAGTTATAAAACTATTTTATATATACACAATTGTTTTACACACGGTAATATCATCGCAGACAAACACTAAATATATATACATGGTGGATAATGAGGCTGCTTACTTGCTGAAGTTGTTTTGTTTGTGAACAAAGAGCCATGTAGCGATCATTCACAGCTTTCAGGGCACTGAGAAAAACACAAGTGTATGACACAATCATCAAAATGATCAAAAATAAATGTATGTCAGTTGTTTCAAAATGTTGTGCATTGACTTACACTGCCTCTGAATCACTCTGTTTCAGTTTTTCTCCAATAGCGTGCCACATCTGCATTCTGAAAGACACAAGTTAAATCAATGGATGGTCAAAGTTAACCGCTTCTGTATTATACATCTATATATATTATATAGTGGAGAAATCATTCATCAGAAAGGATAAGGCATCGGTTTACCTGTGCAGTGTCAATGTGCTGTTAAAATTATTTGTCTTGACTCTTTCCAGCTCACTGACACAATCTGACCTGCAACGTTTAATCAAAATTATAAGTTATCAATATACGTTTTGAAATCAACTCTAATCTTACATTTGGTTTAAACTCTATATCAACATCAATAGCCTAATTTCAAATACTCACAAGTCTCTCTCAGCTTCATGTATGCTGCATGATTGCTTACTTTTTCCTGTTAGAGAAAATATTATTAATCCTTTGTTTATGCACTTAATGACAATTCAATATGATGGGAAAATATACAAAATGATATACCTGCTTGGAGCTGTACTGCCATCTCAAAGCATTGGTTGGACATCTGTTGTTTTATTCTAAAAACAGTAATTTCAACAATTGTAAAGATTGTAATCATTGTTTTATAACGAGAGGTAATGTGGATGGAACATTAAAATAGAGGTGTTAAAGCAGATGTGGAGGGAGAACCTCAGCATGTCTGCAGGCGAGGTATCTTTCTGTCCGGTGGAGTTGTCAGGAGCAGGACCATCATTCATTGCCACAGCCTCCACTATGTGGCTGAGGTTCCCATCGTTGTCAGATGGGTCCATCACAAAACAGTGAAGGTGTCTGGAAGGACAAATCAACTCAGATATGTCAGATCACCTGGGTTTGTTAAGTCCTATATAAATACTGTTAAACTATCGAAACGCTCAATATACGGAGAAACACACACAGTCCGTATTCAGAAATTGTGCGTTTGAAACAAGCCGTTAGGATTTCTGTCCATTTGTGATGTCACAAATATAAATTATATAGACCATTACACTGTTTTAAACGTAAACATTCTAAATGTGTCCCAGTTTATTTCCTGTTGCAGTATCTGTGAATGTCATCAGCTGACAGGAAGTAAACATGGACCCAAACTGTTGCCTAGCAACGCAATTCCGTTGCAATTCCCCACGAAATGCACTAAAACGGAGCGTTTCAGACAGAGGATGAATACAGGTATATTTAGGCAGGCAGTATGATGAAAATAAAGTGTTTTTTTTAACATTACAGCATGTAAACATGTTCTAGTAGAAACATAAAATACAAGTATGAACCTGAAAATGAGCACGATATGGGACCTTTAAGGTACAACACCTGGGTGCCCACATCAGATAATCCATTACAACACAAACATGTAACGCTGCAAATGCAGGAGTCAAAGTCAACATCTCTTTGTGAACACATCTTACCTTGTTCGATTGAGGTTACTACGACTGTTGATTACAACTTTAACAAGACGTTTACAAATACTTCCAGCGGCGGTCACATACGAAGTCTTGTTTTCCTAAATACAACTCTACACTTGCCTATTTTATCACAGTTAACGCATGGATGTTTAAATCTGTCTCTGGCTTTGTTTACATCCGGTTTCAGATCGAAATCCCGCCAGGAAGTGACGTCTTCTTCTTCTTATTCCTCCTCCTCCTCCTCCTCTTCCTCTTCTTTGGTGTTTATTGGCGGCTGGCAAACCAGCTTGTATGTGCATTACTGCAACCTACTGGACTGGAGTGTGGAGCAGGAGATTGGCAGGAAAAAAATAAAAATAAAATAACATAAAATATAAAGAAATTATTATTATTATTATTATTATTAATAGATTTATTTTATTTTATTCTTTTACATTTTATTTTTTTACTTGTGTATATTTATTTTATTTATTTATCTATTTTTTGTATATAATATGTTTTCCTGTATCTATACTGGTTTATTTTAAATTAATATTAGGTTTGTTAAATTTCTTTGTACCGAAAATGTTATTATTGGGGACGTTTGTGAATGTTTGTTCTGTTGTTTCAAAATGAACAGAAAAACAATAAATATATTAAAAATAATAATAATAATAGCCTAATAATAATAATAATCCGCCTCCTGGCCTGTAAAGCGGAGTGGCAGCAGCAGTGAGCGCTCAGTGGTCACTGCAGCGTTTATGGTTTAGTATGGTTTCCTCAATCTCGTGAGATTATCGTGCTCATTTCAGTGACGTACAATCAGTGACGACTGCTGTCAGCGCAGTGCTATGGTGGAGGCTTGTTTCTGAACGGTGCACAGAGACTTTGTGGACGATGGAGAGCAAGAAGAGAAGGGTATGAGTCACGGTTGTATATAATAAAGGCCAGCGCATGTTGTTCATCCAACATTTGAAATGCGGTAAATTACCCTAAATAGAAAAAAATGAGAAACGAGCAACCTAATCTTACCATGTGCTTCTGCACAGAAGACAAGACGGTGAAAGTTCAGTCCATATAAATTACATAATACACCGTTTACTGCCTCTATTTGTCTCATGTAGTGGGAAAGTACTGAGTGTTGACTAGCTACTGGGACACTGTCTGAGTAAAACAACTTTTCTCACAGTCCCTGTTGTAGATTTCTATATAATCACATTGTAATGATCTCCTGCAGTGCACTCTTCTGCAGACTTTGTGTGACTCTGTATAACCAGTGCCTCTTCTTGCAAGAATAAAAAAAACAAAGACATTTCATCTGTTTGAGATATTTATTTCAACGTTCATTAGGACTCATCTTGGAATATTGACAGAATTTCCATTAGAGTGAACAAGCAACACTGTAGCCTTGGGCTCTCTATTCTAATGGACCTGTTAATAAAACATAGATAAGGATATCCTCAAGCACAGTGTTTAATAATAGACAAGAGTATGTTAGCTATGGATATTTATCAGACTTTTACAGTTTGCTCTGTGATCATTTGATTTGATTAATTATGTAGCCGAATAAAGAGAAATGGTATACTCATTTACTCATTTACTCACTCAGTGCTATAGTCTGTCCAGTCTATGCCTGGAAATGTCTTGTCAGGGAGATTAACAGGCTCACAAGCAGTAAGAAATGCAAAACAATATGACATATTGATGTTGATAACTGTGTACAAGTGTTTGACATTGTTGAGGATGTGCTGTCAATGTTTTCTGAATTAGCCTCCTTGTTTGAGTGTTGTTATTAAACATATTAATGATTACATGTCAGATGACGAATTCAGGCACTAAATACATTTCATTCATTAATTTCATTTCATTTCAAAATTTATTTCGAACATGTAGAATACAAAATATAAAGAATCATACCAACCATCATACAGTCAAGTGGACAGTCAGAAACAAGTAGTATTTACATACAATGAAAAGCATAAGAAAAATAAATTGTCAAACATATCAATATTCAAAAAGGAGTGAGAAGTATAAATTTATTTAATCCCACCTCTTCTCCATAAGTCAATTATTAATTATTAACCAGCTTCCTTAGTGAGCCATACATATACTCTAATTAAAGTTTCCTAAATTTGTCTAACTATAATTATTATTATTTATCATTATTCTAACTATAATTATTACCTTTAATTTGTGTCATACAGAAATATAAATTAAGTACTGATATAATTATCCTTATCAAAATATAAATTTGTTATCAATCCAGAATACCAATTAATTACTTATAATATAACTTAATCACAATACTTTTTAAGTAGTCTGCTCAACATTGAGAGAATAAAACCAGGAAGCCTGACAAAGCCTCCTTTCAAGTGTGCAGAGTTCACCAAGCACACCCCAAGGCATGTCATACCTGTGCTACCGGTCTATTAACTGATATCACTTGATCACTGTGTATGATATAGCTTTGTGTTTGTGTTTGTGTGTGTGTGTGTGTGTGTGTGTGTGTGTGTGTGTGTGTGTGTGTGTGTGTGTGTTCAGGGTATCTTGGAGCGACTAAATGCTGGAGAGGTGGTTGTAGGAGATGGAGGTTATGTGATGCAGCTAGAGCGGCGTGGCTATGTGAAGGCTGGACATTGGACACCTGAAGCTGCTGTTGAACATCCTGAAGCAGGTACCTGTTACCTACTCATTTATTAACATGACATGAGTGGACTCTTATATAGCAGTTTTTATTTGCTTACAATGTTTTTTTCATTTTCCATAAAAGCTCTCTATATGTCTCTCTGTCAGTGCGGCAGCTGCACAGGGAGTTTCTCAGAGCAGGAGCCAATGTGATTCAGACTTTTACCTTCTACTGCAGTGAGGATAAACTGGACATCAGTGGCAATGTCACCAACATCACTGTGAGTGGAAAAAAAAACTAGCAGACAAAATCTAATAACATCTTCATCCTGTTTGCCCTACTGTACCTGATGAACATTATTCTTATATCATTCTGGTATCACAATCTGCTCTCGTCTGATCCAGGGGGCCCAGATCAATGAGGCAGCATGTGACCTGGCCAGAGAGGTAGCCAATGAGGGTGATGCGTTGGTCGCTGGGTGTGTGTCTAAGACTCCCTGTTATGTGGAGACTCACAGTGAGACTGAGGTCAAGGCCATCTATAAGAAACAGATGGATGACTTCCTCAAGAAGGACATTGATTTCTTTATAGTGGAGGTATGAGCAGCGCCAAGAGGAATAACTGTACAACAGATGATAATGTGCATAATTTCAGTGTTTTTTTTACTGCTTCTTGTGATTTAACGCACATTCCTCCTGCAGTTCGTTGATCACGTGGAAGAGGCAGTGTGGGCAGTGGAGGTGCTGAAGACCAGTGGTAAACCAGTGGGTGCAACGCTGTGCATCTCCCCTCACGGAGACATGAACGACGTTCCACCTGGAGAGTGTGCTGTCAGGCTGGTCAAAGCTGGTACATTGACCTTCTGTGGTTCTTCAAGTCAGCAAAAATGAAATCATGTTTTAGGTATACAATCTGAATATGTTTTATGTGTTCATGTGCAGGAGCCGACATTGTTGGAATAAACTGCCACTTGGACCCTCTGACGTGTGTTCGTACGGTGAAGTTGATGAAAGCGGGATTAGAGAAAGCTGGTCTCAAAGCCCATCTCATGATCCAGCCGCTGGGCTTTCACACACCTGAGTGCAACTTTGGTGGATACACCAGCCTACCTGAGTACCCCTTTGGTCAGCATTTGTATAATTCTTTTGTGCAAAATAAAGAGAAAACTTTTATATTTAATTACATTATTATTATTATTATTATTATTATTATTATTACAGTACGTTATATCTTGTATGTTTGTTTTTACACAATACAGCAAACTAAAAATGCAGATGGTACAAAAAATAGCAACACTTTAGCTAAGGTTTAAAGAGACATAAATGCCAAAAAGGACATGGATCTGCACTATGTTGACAAAACTGGGTCTAGAATTACATGATTCTTCTCAAACAACCCAACCATGCACTCCAAACATTTGAGCATGATTGTTAGTTTGCTAACTGTATGTTTGTATATTTAATGTAAACATAAGCTCGTAAGGTATGTGAGTGTAGAGCTCATGCATTTCTACCTTTTTAAACTCCCCAAATATGCAGCTTAATGTGAGCATCGATATAACAAAATGCTCAGACTTAAATATTTTACTCTCCTTCTCAGCACTGGAGACCAGAGCAATAACCCGCTGGGACATCCATAAATACGCCAGAGAGGCTTACGATGCTGGAATTCGCTACATTGGTGGCTGCTGTGGATTTGAGCCCTACCATATCAGAGCTATAGCAGAAGAGATGGCTGAAGAGAGAGGATTCCTCCCACCAGCTTCAGAGAAGCACGGACTCTGGGGAGCTGCTCTGGAGATGCACACTAAACCCTGGGTCAGAGCCAGGTAAGACTGAGCAGAAACGCAGCTACTGCATTCAAATTAAGCTGTTACATCTGCATTAAACAAGAGACTGAAAACAGTATTATGTATTGTACATGATGTGCCATAGTGACAGTTGTAACAAAAGTAAAATAACAGGGGAAATGAAATTGCATGTTCCTAATCTGCACAAGTGCTGGTTTATAACCAATTTATCTACCAAAATTTGTTTTAGGGCTCGTCGAGAGTACTGGGAAAACCTTTTGCCTGCTTCTGGACGTCCCAAATGCCCTTCCATGGCCACACCAGCTGCTGATTATGAAAAAACAGATGGAATCTAACATACCAACATAATCTCTTGCTGTATTCTTTATATGTCTAATCAGATTATCCACTTTTTTTCATATCAAGAATGGCAATCAAGGATCTGATCAACCATATCTTTGTTTACACAGAGATTTGTGAAATGCTTTTTACTGTTTCAAAACTCTCATTATTTTCACTGTATTATTTGGTCTGTCCAGTTGGCTCAGCCATATTATACTTACAGTACCATAACTTGGGTTCAGTCATCAGTGAATCAGCTGCTTCATTTCTATTAAACCTGTTAACCTGCTACACACAGTAGGCCTTTTACTAGTTAATAATCATGTTAGTTTTAAAACATCTTTATAGGTTCATCATATTTGTTGATTGATTGTTTTAATCTGCTGCGAAATATTTTCACTTAATAAATACAAAAAAAAAAAATTCTCTTGTTTTTCCAACAATCCTTATTGTGTGGTTGTGATTGTTTGTCATGAAAAGGGGGACATCTGTAGAATATGTCACTGACCATCAATATTTTACACTTCCTATAAAATAAAAGTCCTCTAGCGTTTTTAGTGCATAGAATCATTCATTCATTAACACAATGCTTTTATTCTGAAATACTCTAAATAAAGCAGTTGTCTGCTTGCAGGTTTCCATCAAGTTAATATAGTACAGGCTTTTAATTATGTAAACACTAGTAGTCATAGCAGAAACCCTGCATATGCTATACATATAATAGACTGGGTTAATAGGTTATAAGAACATCAGGTGATAGTTGGCAGTATTTTTCCGATTCTCTCTCTCTCTCTCTCTCTCTCTCTCTCTCTCTCTCTCTCTCTCTCTCTCTCTCTCTCTCTCTCTCTCTCTCTCTCTCTCTCTCTCTCTCTCTCAACAAACACCACGTAACTTTATTGTTCTTTCTTTTAGAGGTGTTATTTAATTTTTTTTAAAGATATTTAATAATAATTTTCGTTTTCTAAAGGTTAACAAATAACGAAACTGTTTATTTTGCTTTGTTTTATAATAATAAAAAAAAAAACACTTTACTTATATTTATCATTCTGAAATACTTCAGGTGTTTTTAAAACTTCAGGTTGTTTAAAACTGTGCCAGTCAAAGTGAAGAGGGATTGCTGTAGGCTCTCTCTTACTACTAATGTATTTATTTATTTTTTTGTATTAATATATAGCCCACAGAAATCCCTCTTCACTGTCAATGAAGAGGGATTTATATATATATATATATATATATATATATATATAGCCCATAGAAATCCCTCCTCATTGTCAGTGAAGAGGGATTTATATATATATATAAATCCCTCTTCACTGACAGAAAAGAGGGATTTATATGGGCTATATATTAATATTTATGTATGAATTTATTTGCTTGTTTTTAATAATATTTACAAATTACCACACAGTTCTTACCCTTTTTTGTCTTAAATAAATATAAATCACATTTATTATGAAGTTAAATGGCCATTACAGTTTTTCTCAATTGTTTACACACAAATACTGGTACTTGACACACAATGACCACAACATGTAACTCATGCACCAACCCCCTGAACCAATTCTGCTAAACTACAAGCACAATTCCTGCTTTACACTCAAATTGCAGTTCTAAAACACACTTTTTTCAAAACACTACACACAATTCTCTGCATTTGGCACAATTTTCATGAAGAAAATCTCGTTTTCACAAGGAACACACTGTCATTCAAAATTCTAAAGTCAATTGCCCTACTATGCACACTGACTCATCACATGGGCAAACACCTGTCACACAGTGTTACAATTAGCAATCATGGAAAGTGTATGACCGAAATCCACAAACGCGTATACCCCTTCTCCAAGCTATGGAAGACGCATGTGGAGATGTAGCAGTTGATGCTTTTCTTGGCTGGATTCGACATGCTAAGCGATATTTCCCCCGCTGCTTGGCCAGGGAAAACATTGCTTGTGATGTGGATGAGGTGCTGTGGCCAGACCGAAACAGAAGAGAGGATGCAGTATAGTTTTTTTTACTGTAACTGTATACAGTAAATTCTTCTGTTGTTTTGTATGTAGACCACTGTATGTGCAACTTTGTGTTGGTTGGGATGTACACTGTGTACATTGTTTTTGTGGGGGAAATAAAATATATTTGTTACCGTGTATTTGTGTGTTCTGAGTATAAAAACAATATTCTAAAATATTTTACAACACACTTATGTATGTACTGTCTGTAGTAAGTGTAACACTGAACAAAAAAAAGGCCTGAGTCATTATGATGAATGGAGAAGAAGTGTTTTCCATTCATCATAGTGTTTTACATTGAGCACATCAGTGTTCAACTGGTTCTTATAAATGTCTATTCATATGATGGTTTGTGTGTGTCATTTGAAAACAAAATACCATTTTGAGAAGAAATAACATTGATTTGAATGTAAAGTTTTATTTTGCAGGAGAATTGAGGGGTTTTGCCCATTGTGTGTGTGTTTTTTGATTTGTGTGTAGAGTTCTGAGAGTATGAGGCATGCTTTCAGAAAATGTGTGTAAACAATCGAGAAAAACTGTAAAAGGCAAACTCTATGTAGAAAGAAAGGGCTGTCAGCAACAGCAAAAACACAGCTGACAGGTAGCTCCGGGACGCTCCCGAGACGTGGGTAACTCGCGTCTAGTGTGAACACCCTAGGTGGGCATGACGCGGCCACGACGTGACGCTGCCGTCACGCGAGCATGATGCGCGCTGTGTGGCCCCGGCGTCAGGATGTATACGCCCCATCCACACGTATTTATTTATTTATTTTAGACAGAGAAAGGTTAAGAAACGTGTGGTAATTTGTAAATAATAGTAATAATCCACAATTAAAACCCTTACTATATTCATTCATGGAGCTCTCCAACTCACAATATGTTCTACAACACTGTCTTGCACATATTTCAGAATAAAAGCCTCATGAAGGAATTTTGTCCACAGAAAAAAAAAACTCGCGTCCAAAATAGGCGGGACCTTTATTCTATACAAGAGGCGCAGCTGAGACTGCGCTCTGAGCCTCTCACAGCAGCCTTGTGCAACCCGCAGCCCTGACTTATCTCAGACGAGCTGTGATCTCAGTTTCTTTAAAGTTTTGCAAACTTGCCGGACCTGAACATTGTCTATGATGGAGAGCAAGAGGAGGGTAAGTCAAAGAAACGTAAAAAGTTGGTGGTGAAATTGGTGAAACTGGGTGTTATGAGTGAATCGTCTGTTGATTTTCCAATTTAAGGCTATAATAACTTCACCGGGTATGTATATAGACCCGAGCAGGTAGGTTGAGTCTTGTCGCTCATGTAGCTTGTAAACATCATGGACTGAATGGTATAGAGCAAATTAAAATCTTCATTCCGAAGAGCTATTTAATGCAACTCTCTGGAACATGTCCATGCCTGTACATTTTTTTTTTTTATACTTTATTTTTTCCCCTTTTTCAAGGCTGTTTTCATATATGCAATCCACTGTTTGTAATTACAACATTCTATAAACCAACTTTTAAGTAGATGAGCTTACAGACAAACCCATCAAGTACAGTAGTGAAAACAACCTCAACATTCAAAACCAAAACGAAACCAAGAAAAGAAATAACAATAATAATAATGAGCCTGTACATTTTTAGTGCGGGGGATTAGCAGGGCAGATACAGTAACATATTACCTATTCAAATTCACAATAATTTAATAAACTGGCAAGCAGTAAGGAAGAAGCAACAATATGACAAGAATATATTATTTAACACGTTGGCCTGTAATTATTCAGGATGCGTTGTAAATCTGAATAGCCTATCTAATATAACTATTTGGAGTTTTTTTTATGAAATTTGCCAACACTGTGAGAGACTCAAACCATTTCTAAGAGACCTGGCAACCTTTGTTTATTTCAAATGAGCAGAGTTCATGGTGCCATGTATGTTTGAGGCACTTCATACCTGAATAACCTGTCCCTCAAGTGCATTTGAGTCTTTAGCCCTGAGGGGGGTATTTGAATAACAGCCTATATGTCTGTGCATGCATCAGAATCAGAATCAGAATCAGAATTGTGTTTATTGCCAGGTGTAAGAGATTTACACTAGGAATTTGCTTTGGTGATGTTGGTGCAAGTCAAACAGTATAATAACAGAAGAATAGATAAAAACGTTAGAATAAAATAGAATTAAAAAAAATTGAAAAATTGAAATTTTAAGAATATACAAAATAAGCTATAAACAAAAATAAACATGATATATACAGATAGTGCAAATATTGCCGGAGTGCAAACAATCAGGTATCAGAGGGAGAGAGAGGGATACAGTAGGGGGTGCATGCTTTTTATGAGCACAGTCGCCTAACTATCTGCACATGTGTATGTGTGTGTGTGTGTGTGTGTGTGTGTGTGTGTGTGTTCAGGGTATCTTGGAGCGACTAAATGCTGGAGAAGTGGTTGTAGGAGATGGAGGTTATGTGATGCAGCTAGAGCGACGTGGATATGTGAAGGCTGGACACTGGACACCTGAAGCAGCTGTTGAACATCCTGAAGCAGGTATAAACCCGTTCCATGGCTGAATGAACCGGTTAGGGGGCCCACGGGCAAAAATCTGCCCCACTCCCCACCCTCTGTGCAATATATAATCTGTCACCTCCAAGTTTCCATTAAAGTTTACACAGCAGACAATGAATGGCACCTTCATTATGTCTACACAGAGACCACCAGTCGACAGTAGCACCCAATGGAACGGACAAAACTGGCCTATAAACAAGTTAACAGGGGAACTGCAGTCTTTCTGGATAAAAAGTACTATAACGTTTACATTTCTCAACCGATTTTAATGAATCGTTTTTATATTCAACGGTTTATGATCTACGCGACGTTGAAAAAAAGTTTTGTCTCCAGTTGATTAGAATCTGGATAGTTAGGCTAATCGCTGCTAGACACAACACTAAACAAAACAAAAGTAACTAGAAGTGCAGACCACCGCCAAGGCAGGTTTCATGTACATTGCTGCCCCCCTGTGGTGGCCTGTTGTGTTAATGCACAGGCTGAGCGGAGTTATTAAAAGAAATTCCCCAAGCCGGATCATGATCCGGATCGCCACCAAAATCTAATGGATTGTTCATTGTGCATAACCCCACCCCTCCAAAAACTTTAATTAAAATCCATGGCGGACTTTTGGTGTTATCGTCCAAACGGACAAACCAATAAACAAACCAACCAACAAACAAACCAACCAACAAACAAACAACCAACAAACAAACAAACCAACGCCGGTGAAAACATAACCTCCTTCCTAGGCCTTTGGCCTTGGCAGAAGTAATAAAATAAAATAAACTAGAATTGCACTCGGAGAGCGCAGACCTACGCCCACGCGCGACTTTAAAAACAGCTCATAGCTGGCTGTTACATGAGGTGGTCGGCTTATTATTAACACGGTGTGTTTCCGTGTAACGTATCGGCGGATGCCTCTCTCATTCAGCAGCCTTGTTATGTCTGTACAACGTTACACTATGTTGTCTGTAATCCCGTCAGCTACAGCTTTGTTCTTTCTCACCGCGAACGGAAAGCAGCTGCCGCACACACATCCACACACGTATCTCTCTGCTCGAAGAAGGAGGAAGAAGGCAGGGCCATGCGTCATCAACGCGTCATCAGTTACACTGCGCATGCGTCATACCCTGTGGTCTTAATGCTCAGGCTGATCTGAATTCTTAAAAAATAACTGAATCCGGATCATGATCGCCACCAAAATCGAATGGATTGTCCATTGTGCCAAACCCCACCCCTCCAAAAAATGTCATTCAAATCCATCCCAGACTTTTGGAGTAATCCTGCTAACAGACAAACAAACAAACAAATAAACAAACAAACAAACAAACAAACAAACCAACGCTGGTGAAAACATAACCTCCTTCCTAGACCTTTGGCCTTGGCGGAGGTAATAAAACATGCACTCCTCTCTTGACCATCTAGCAACGACGATGAAGCCAATGAGGTGTCTACGTATATTCAGCCTAGCAATGTCACGCTTGAAATCACTGAGTGCTACCGCTGACTGGTGGTATGTATGCTGTATTGCTACTGAGGCACAGTGCGGACACAGCGGTTCAAACAAATCTCCACACGCATTTGCAGATCTCTGAAATGTAGCGAAAGTCACGTATGAAAAGACAGCTATTGAGAGGTCTGCTGAGTTGTAACTGATGACTTGTCTGTATTTTCAGCTCTTGGAGCAAAATACTCAGCCAATAATATCTAAGTATTATCTACATATTTACAGATGTATGTACACATTTACAGATTTGTCTACACATTTACAAATCTCAATACACTTGCAAATCGGAATAAAGATTCGTTTTGTTTACACATTTACAGATCTGATTAGGGACACGCAGACTCTGAACACACATTTGCAGATTCTTGTACACATTCACAAACCTCAGTACACTTTTGTATTGTACAGATTTACAAATCTGATTAGGCACACAAACGGATCGAGATGCAGTTACAAATCCCGCCACACACATTGTGAAATAGTTTTGCTACAATAATGGCCCCATATTAACGATTCCCCATTAAATTTGCAATTAATCAAGAACCTAGGACTCTTAGCCTGGTTGGTAATCCAGCCTTGCCCCTAACCCATATCATTAATCACAAAGAAGCAATTCTCTACTCTGTAATTTATTAAGATCACAGAACCAACTCGTATTAAGCCCCTTTTTATCTGCCTGAGTTTTTCATAGAAGTTACTCTTCTGGCTGTCTTTCTGTCTCTCTGTCAGTGCGGCAGCTGCACAGGGAGTTCCTGAGAGCAGGAGCCAATGTGATACAGACATTCACCTTCTACTGCAGTGAGGATAAACTGGAGATGAGTGGCAATGTCACCAACATCACTGTCAGTACAAAACCTAATTAAAACAACAACATTATTCTGTTTACATTACATGATGAAAACTATCCTTATATCAGTCTGATAGTCGAATCTGCTCTCGTCTGATCCAGGGGGCCCAGATCAATGAGGCAGCATGTGACCTGGCCAGAGAGGTAGCCAATGAGGGTGATGCGTTGGTCGCTGGGGGTGTGTCCCAGACTCCCTGTTATGTGGAGACTCACAGTGAGACTGAGGTCAAGGCCATCTTTAAGAAACAGATGGATGACTTCCTCAAGAAGGACATTGATTTCTTTATTGCAGAGGTATGACTAGCAAGAGGAATAATTGTATAGCTATTTACGAGAGGAATACCTATGTATAGTCGATTGTAATGTGCTTAAACCTGCATTATCACTATTTTTGATCTCAACAATGAATCAAATTACTGTAACAATGGCTATGCAACTCTACATAACCTTTTGCCTTTTTATCTCACTGTTTTGGTAAACTCTGATAAACTCACTGTGTCCTACCTGCCCAGTACCCAATAACAGATGCACAAAGTTAGCAACTAGCTGGTGAAGAATGTCGAGAATGTAACAGCTAAAGAGGCAGATAGACCAGACCTAAACTAAACCAAAGTGAATATTGTAGGGGGGTTTTCTTACCAAAATCAATACATTTTAACTTGTAAATTTTCAGTGTTTTTCTTTTTTACTGCTCCTTTTTAAAGCCAAGCTTTATTGATTGCATGCATATTTCCTCTGCAGTACTTTGAAAACGTAGAAGAGGCAGTGTGGGCAGTGGAAGTGCTGAAGACTGGTGGTAAACCAGTGGGTGCAACACTGTGCATCTCCCCTCAAGGAGACATGAATGGAGTCCCACCTGGAGAGTGTGCTGTCAGGCTGGTCAAAGCTGGTACATTGACTTTCTGTGGTTCTTTAAGTCGGCAAAAATTAATCATCTTTTAGGTGTACAATCTGAATATGTTTTATGTGTTCATTTGCAGGAGCCGACATTGTTGGAATAAACTGCCACTTGGACCCTCTGACGTGTGTGCGTACGGTGAAGTTGATGAAAGCAGGATTAGAGAAAGCTGGTCTCAAAGCCCATCTCATGATCCAGCCGCTGGGCTTTCACACACCTGAGTGCAACCACACTGGATACGTCTCGCTACCCGAGTTCCCTTTCGGTCAGCATTTTCTCTTGTGTAGGATGAAAAAAAAAAGATATAGATTAGGAAAATGTTATTGTTGATGAGAAAGCAAACATTCTTTTTTATATTTAATATAAGTATAAACACATAGAGTATGTGAGTGTAGAGCTCATGTATTACTACCTTTTGAAACTCCCCAAATATGCAGCTTAATGTGAGCATCGATATAACAAAATGCTCAGACTTTAATATTTTACTCTCCTTCTCAGCACTGGAGACCAGAGCAATAACCCGCTGGGACATCCATAAATACGCCAGAGAGGCTTACGATGCTGGTATTCGCTACATTGGTGGCTGCTGTGGATTTGAGCCCTACCATATCAGAGCTATAGCAGAAGAGATGGCTGAAGAGAGAGGATTCCTCCCACCAGCTTCAGAGAAGCACGGACTCTGGGGAGCTGCTCTGGAGTTGCACACTAAACCCTGGGTCAGAGCCAGGTAAGACTGAGCAGCGCGGTTGCTGCCCTAGACAGCAAACAGTAGTGCAAGTTGACATCTAGAAAAAATGTAACAAAGGCAAGATCACAGAGGAAAGTGTTTGTTTCTGCTCTGCAGAAGTGTTGATTTACAACAAACTAATCTATCAAAATTTGTTTTAGGGCTCGTCGAGAGTACTGGGAAAACCTTTTGCCTGCTTCTGGACGTCCCAAATGCCCTTCCATGGCCACACCAGCTGAAGAATAAAAGAATCATCAATAGCTGGAATCAAACATACCAACACAATCACCTGTCTCTACTGTACAATATTCTGAATAGTAATATGACTATGCTGAATTCCTTATACGTCTGATCAGATAAAAAAAAAAATCTCTAAACTGTACTATCACTGAAATTAATAACACAATTTACTTAAAAACAAAGCTTGTAATTTTACCCATCACTGCATTTATTAGTTGTAAAACATCCAAACATACTTATAATATTTGTTAGGTTGCTGAAATGTGCTGCCAAATTTTTCATGTTTAATAAAAAAAAAAATTCTGCAATATCTCTAACAATGTGGATTTGTTAAAAGGATTGATATATTTTTGTTATTCAGAGATAGACTACTGTATATGTTTAACGTGGAGAGGAAATATTCAGTGAACTCGACCAAAAGGTTGCTTTCCTGACTTAAACCGTGTTAATCATTATCAGCGTGTGACTTTTATACCCTGCACACTGAATGAGGGTAAAAGCCAGGTTAGGTGAGGTGACTCTGAGTGTTTTAGTGGTGTTAAGACTTGTTATCAGGGGGTTTTAATGTATGTCGGGGCTGAGCCATGTGAGTTAGCAAATTTACAAAAACAATTTAAAAATAGAATCAAAGGCTGGAATGACACCCTCCCATACACTATTTCCAAGTTTTTCCACGACAAATGTATCTTTTTATCAGAGGCATGTATTCATGGTTGCCCCAACCGCACGAGGAGGACAGGTTTCACCGAGATTTGAACTCTGATCGCTGGATTTAGATTGCTTACATCATGGAACTATGCACACGTGTTTCCACTCGAAAACTGAAAGGACAACTTCAACCAGTGCTTGTCCTCTGTATTCTCCATGAACAATGTACAGGCTGAGCTAACTTTGATGCGAGTTCCCTGTTAATTTTTACTAACCATCTGAGCATCTATCTTATTCATACCTTTTTTATTATTATTATTGAAATGTTCAATCGCAATAAACAGCATACACAACCCCCAAAAAAGAAAATTAGAAAGATATATTACAGTGACAGAATTTAATGTGATTAGACATTGATAGACATACACATTTGGAAGATGTGGAGTTTGTGGGGAAAAAGTACATGCTTTATCAGCACTCAGTTATGCCAATAAGCTAATCTAATTTACAGTTTGTTTGTTTGTTTTTATTTTCTCATAAGCAAACCAGGCAAAACCGCATCAAGCATACTTCTATTAACCTGTTGTGCATTTCTTAATATATCTGTTGATTGATTTAGCTCATTCAGACGTATATTATTTATTGCGGAGCGCATGTTATATAGTTTAACATGTAAGCATCTCCTTTCAAAACCATGAGGTTCCACCGAGATTTGAACTCGGATCGCTGGATTCAAAGTCCAAAGTGCTAACCATTACACCATGGAACCGTGCACATGCTGACTCTTTGGAAATAGAATAAACTTTAATCTGATATGAAGTATTCTACACATGTATGTGTAGAATACTCTTATTTCCGTTTGCTAACAGTTACTTTAACTTTCAAGGTGTTTTCATATGTTCTTAATTTGTTGAGTTGCATAATGAGATGAATTCAGTGCTAGATTAAAAAAACTCATATTCTAATTAAAGTGGCAGTAGGCAGTTTTATTTTTGGCACCATTGGGCAAAAATGCCATAATAACCTTTCGGCATATTGTAATTCAAGTGTTCTGAGCGATAACTAAACTTCTGCACCTCCTCATGGCTCTGTTTTCAGGCTTTAATAAATCTAGACGAGAGACTTTGACCAATCACAGGTCATGTCATTGAGAGAGCGTTCCTATTGGCTGTGCTCCAGTCATGTAACCTTTTTTTTTCAGGTTACCTGTTTCATGTACTACTGTCACAATATAGCGACCGTTTTATAAAAATAACTTTTTTAATCATATTTGCTCCAATCTCGCCTACTTCAGCTTTAAGGCAATTTCGCAGCTTTCTCACAATGTTTTGTCCATGCAGTTATATACTGTATACTGTGAAAGCAGGCTACTTGTAATTCGTTGTTAATGCAACACATGCAAGCAGGACATGGAGTCACACCTGGGAGGGAGCTGTTCACTGTGTGTGTATTTCGGGCCTGTGTACTGTGTAAATAACAGACTGAAAAAATTTAATGTCCTCTCGGGGATTAATGAAGTGCCTTTCTTCTTCTTCTGCTGTTGATTCGCTGTGACTTAACCGAGTTGACATAGGACCATGTAGTTGGAATAAATACATACTTAGGTCGTCATGGACCTAAGCTTGCAGCTTCCACACTCCTGACAGCAACTGATAGGCCTACCACCCTGTGTTTTCCTTTGATATAGTTTTTATGAGCATATAATGTTATTGTTTTGCTACATTTAGGAACACATAGTACATCTGGTGAAATAACAGCAGTAAAGAGGAATGTTCATCTTTTGTCAGGCATTAGAGATAGGCAAAATGATAGGACTTGGGACAGCCATGGCTGCTGTGGATTTGAGCCTAACCTTATCTTACCTTACGCTATAGAGATGCACCCTAAACCTTGGTTCAGTGACAGGTATGACTGAGAAGAAATTTATGAATTTACGATCGCTTAGTTAGGCCCAACAGTAATGGCTCAATGACCAGCTGCCAAAATCGACTGAAAACAAATAAAACAGAAGTTTTGTTGACATATCACACATAGAATATGTCTACCACAGCTGACACCTGTCAACCTATTTGACATGGCAGATCATATAGGTCTGAATTTTTAAACCTATTATTAGTCACAGATAGATATCAAGGAATCTCAACAAAATGTTTTCCCTTCTTACAGGCTCCAATTCGCAAATGTACTTTGCGATAGGTTTAGGTTGTGCTATGTTGTCTCTTGGCTCCTCACCATTACTGCAGCCGTTATCTGTATGGAAACCTCTTCATTTGCTCTTTAATATTTTCAGGCAGATGATCATATGTCAGTATTTTATAAGATGTTAATAAAGACATTTTGAATGAGTTTATTACACTGGTGGTCTATTTAAGAATGCAAACACATTGCATATAGGTCAAGATGCAATGGGGCTCATCAACCCAGAGGCAAACTCTGTTGTAGCATTTCTCTTAGCATCATCAAGAGATGCACCCTGGTGAGGGATTGACCTTCATCTGTGTGACCATTAAAGAGGATTTTTTTTCCCCCCATTCCTGACCTCTGAAACAGTCAATATGTGTAAACAATGAAAACTCAACAGTTCTTATCCCTCCCACACCTAGTAACTCAACCAGATGGCTTGTGGGTACTTTACAGTTTAAATGCCACATTTGTGCAGCATTTTTATAACATTTATTTCAGGATTACTATTTTTTTTTTGGAAAGAATTGTTTTTGGACTTCGTCAATAACCTTTATAATGACTGGTAAAACTGCTTTACATATTATTTCAGGGCCTTCTGGCAGTAGAATACATTTTGTATGAGCTGAATGAACTACCGCCATCACATCACATCACAGTAATGATATGTAACTTTATACCTAAATCAGTCGTTCACAAACTAATTTTGTTGCATTAAATAACTGTGGTGCAAACGTTTTGTTGAAATATATAATATATATATATTATATATAATATATAAATATATAATATATATATAATATATATTATATATAATATATATGTATATAATACATATATATATTATACATAATATTTTATATATATATTATATATAATATATATTATAATAATCTCGTTATTTATTTGCGCATTTTATTAATATGATTATTTTCTGAAAGCTTTACATGCATATCGTTTTCGATGCTGCAGCTACTCTGCAAAGCATCCCACACTGCTCAACCTAAAACGTCATCACGTCCCTACGTGCCCTACTCAAGTTGAGATGTTGCCTTTATGTACTCCTCGGATTCACGAACTTCAATCTACTCTTAGCAGTATTTCGCAAACTTCTGCAGCTTAATTGTGGCTTACTTTCCATTTAGACTGTAATGATACGGTACTAAACGGATTACGAACTGCGAAAAAAATGGTGAAGGCTGGTGAAAATGTAAAAAAAAAAAAACGGTCCCACTAAGACATTGCTCGAGTGGAGTCTCTGGAAATTCCCATTTTTCATGAAGCCAACGCTATTATTTTGCTTATGTGGTCCTGCTGGCCAAAACGATGAAGAAAACATGGTGATGTTGTGAGTTTGGAGACGATGCTATAACCTTTCTGAAGACAGTGCGATTGGACAAACCCATTTGTCCCACTAATTCTCGGCCTCATGTCTGTTGCATTTGAACGATGCACGCCCTGTTGGTACTTTATGATGAGAAGAGAGAATAATTGGAGCACAGCTGACAGGCGCATCGACCACAGGACCTGGTAAACACACGGTCGCATGTTATGTGTCAGAGTCGAGTCGTGCATGATCGCAAAGCTTAATGGTTGCTGGAGGAATAGGAAGTCGGGACATCCGAGTGTAAAGCAGGTTGGGCCAGAGATGGGAAATGACATCGCACTGCTCCAAATCCATCCGCCTGAGCGCAGGAGGAGGATAGCAGCCCTGCAGGCAAAACATCCTCAGAGAGTAAACAGTGTTTGGTAAACGCAGCAACACTGTTTCAATAGGCTGCAACACAGTTTCAATAGGCTGCATCCGACTCTCAAACAGTAGTGCCAACATAGGTTGCAGTGTTGTTATTTTTGCTCCATCACTTTGCAGACATGTCCTTCACCATGGAGGATAATCTGGAGTCTGGGTGGGTGGCCGTGCGCCCCAGTGCGTTTGAGGAGAAGGAAAAGCATAAATTTGTTTTTATCGTCGCCTGGAATGAAGTGGAGGGTAAATTTGCCATAACGTGTCACGACAGGACGGTGCAGAGGAGAAGCTTTGGTAGGGACTCGCTGATGGAGATGGAGGCGACTGGCCTGGATGCTGGGGACAAAACAAAATGGCTCGAAAGTCCCGTCAGAGATAAGGAGTCTAAGAAGAGCCCCAGCAGAGGAGCCAGTGTGGTTAAAGGCTGCAGCTCAAAGACAAAACCAAGTCCTGTTAAAATGCAAACTGTGATGAAATCTGCAGCATCTCCTGTTAGTCCTGAAGCTGAGGTGCTGAGATCACTCAAAGAGGACCAGCTGTCTCCATCACTGGACAGCTTGGACCTGGAGGAGCTGGACAGTCTGAGCAGGGAGGACTGCAGCTGGGCCGGACTCTTCTCCTTCCAGGACCTCCGATCAGTCCACCAGCTGCTGTGCTCCGTGAACTCGGACCTGGAGCCCTGTCTCCCGGTGTTCCCGGAGGAACCGGCCGGGATGTGGACGGTGCTGTTCGGCCCGGCTGAAGTACCGGAGACCGAGATGGACGAGCTCTGCTACAGTTTACAGATGTACCTGGGCCACGCGCTCGATACGTGCGGCTGGAAGATCCTCTCGCAAGTTCTGTTCACGGAAAACGACGACCCGGATGAGTACTATGAGAGCCTGAGCGAGCTGAGGCAGTCCGGGTACGAGGAGACGCTCAACCGTGCAATAAAACATCTGCAAGAGGTGAGATGAGTTTAGTTTTCTGTGCATAGTATTTCTCTGCAACTCACAATCACACAGTTGCACATCTGGACAACTGTCTTTCTGCTCTGCTGACCAGACCAACTGGACTGCTTGAGTCTGTATCAAAATGGTAATGAGGAAGTGTGATGCTCTTGCCATTTATGGGAAGATTATGGGATTTCCCATACTGGAAAATTAGTGCATGGGGCCAACATGGAAACTGTAGACAAACCCACTTACAACCCATATTTCAGCCCATGTAGTTCCCATGTAGTTCCCACATAGAACTTAAAACTGGGACCAATATGGGTCTTGGGTATGTTGCCCAGTTGGGGCCCATATAACACCCATTGTAATCCTGCATGGAATCCATGTGGGCAATTGACATTGGGCCATTATGGAACCCGCGGACAATCCCATATATTGCCCATTTTTCAGCCCATTTACTACCCACACGGGCCCCACATACAAATGTTGGCTGGGTATTTACTACACTGCATCCAACTGCGTACAAAACAATGCTGTATAAAGAAAAGGCTATGAGTTTCTACCAATAAACTATGGGTATAAACTATGATACTATGTCACTATGATCTTCATAGTCAACACAGACACAAAAAGAAGTAGAGGATTCATCTTAGACTAAAATGGTAAGTACTTCTCCACTGATTGCAGATGTGTGGACCATCCAGTAGATACACATAATCAATTTTAAAAAATGAGTGGCTGTGCAGTCAGGAAACTGCATGGAGGTTTCAGTGGACTTTAACCTCTTTCTATTGATATATGTGAGCCATCTAAGGTAGGCTCAGCAAGTGGACTTTTATGAGGTAAACCCAACAATAAAAGATAACTTGCATTCAAGGTTAGCTTTCAGACCAATTAAGGCCTGTGAGGGAAAAAAAGAGGTCATCAGAAGTTACAGTACGAAACGAGGCATACCACAATGTAACCTCCATAAGCAAAGGGGAGACAAAAATATATAGTCCTGTCCTTAAACAATTGCAGACTGATGAGACAGCGGAGAGGGTATTATTAGTGTATTATTCTTTTATTCCTATGAAAGAGAGAATACAGTGGAAAGAGCAATCGAGCTGGTGAGCTAGGAGGAGGAATACTTTGTAAAATTAGGTTGCAACTGTACGCAAGTCCTCTGTGGAATATTATACTCTCAGCATGGCTGCTGTCTGCTGCTTACACAGCTGAGAGAGTCAGCATGCACACACACTTCTTTTCTTTTAGAATGAACCTGTTGATGTAATGAGCAAAGTCATCTTCTGTGACAGCACTGCTGCTCACAGGTTGCTACCTAACCCTGTGTCATTCACTGTGTGGGAGACGGTCCCAGGTGATTCCAGAGAAAAGCTCTGGGAAACCGCTGTGTGCTGCTCTTAAACGGAGGTGGGGCGGTTCACCAGACATGCATTTTCCAAACTAACCAGTAAGTCTTCATCTTTGATGTCTTTTTTCTTGTAAAAGGAAAAAATACTTTTGGAAAACACTTCTGATAAAGCATAAATCTCAGCTTTTCTAGGGAACTATCCTGGACTGTCTCCTACATAGTAGATGAGACGATCCCAAACGGGGCGAGTTGCTACCAAGACTTTGCCTACTGTTAGTTGCAGTGTCATTATTTAGAGTATCATCATTGTTAGTGGGTCTTTCTTGGTTATTTATATATAAAGACTCAAGTTACACTATATTTAAATGTTTAATGATATCGAGTCACTTACTGTAATATCAGATGCTATATATCAGATTTCTTTCTCTGTCTCTTTTGTTCTTGTACTGTTAATGTGAGAACACGTAGCAGAAAATGCAGGGATATTTATGGACAAATCTTTGTATCAGGAAATAATTGTAATTTTTGACGATGTGTATATAACATAATCAAACACTAGCATCACTATTTAAAGGATCTTTGATTTGACACAGTGGAGACATAATCCAGACACACTCCAGACCTGCTCCTCTTACACATCAGCAGCAGCTAGTTATTGATTAACTGCTCTTAATATAAACAAGCATTATATTGATACTCACTGGCTCTCACATTGCCCTACTAATCAATGGGGTTAGATTAATGCAGCCTTGACTTATGGAGCCAGTGAGTGCAAGAAGTCCTCTGAGGAAACGGGTGAGAAGAGCATTAATGGAAGAGTTGGCCATTAGGGGTACATCGACTTTGAGTATATATTTTATTTATCACAATTATTTAGTAAGAAAAACATTACACTATTTTAAGAATACACTGATCGTGACTCAGCAAGGACACAGTATTATACATTTTATATGTGCTTGTATTTACTGTCTTTGCAAAAGTAAGAAAGCGGCAAGAGAATACATCCATGTATACTGATGTTTGTATGACTTTCTGGCCAAGGCGTGTCCTTTCTGCTCTGCTTTTGCCAGAGAAATGAGGCTGTGAGCAGCATAGACATATCACCCACGTCATTCCACCCAGTCAGTCCCACACCCACTCCCTCACAGTTGAGAAACACACACACACTCAAAATAAAAAAGAGAGAAAAACAGACACAAAGCTTTGCCTTACTGCCCTTCATAAGCAAACTACATCAAACAGCTAAGCCATCAGTTTCACAGAATGTGCAGGAACCAGCCCAAACCATTTTGTTCTGACTGTTTCAATAAATGCCCATCACTGTATGGGATTTCCAGTTTGATTGAAGGTGTATTCACCCTGAAGATGAAGGAAGAGCTACTTATCTTATTCAGTTGCTCTTCATCATGGCAAATGCTCTGTACAGTAATTCATTCAAACAGTCACAGTTTGTTGTGTCGTAGGATCTTATACACACACACACACACACACACACACACAGACACACTCACACAGACACACTCACACTGGCCTATTGATCCTCCCACTCCATTTGAGGGCTGAGTTACTAATGGCTATTTCGGTGCTTGCTGGTAGCCTGCAGGATTGTTCAGTCTAGCAAAAATGTGTGTGTATTGATCTTATTCCCAGCAGCAGAAAGGACTGCTCGCTCAGCCATGGTCTGAGCACTGAGACCGCACTCATATAGACTCCTATTATTTACAGTTACACAAAGTATCCTCTTAGTCTCAGTGAGGTGCAAGTGTCTGTTCACTGCTGACTGACACTAAAATATGTATTTAACTATGGTCTTCTGGCCTTTGTATATGTGTGATGGGTTAACTGATTTTCTGACACTTTAATTATCACACTGTTATACAAACAATTGTAAACACACATTACATCTACTGTACATTACAACCATTTATAGTATATTTGCCCTCTGCTCAATATGCACTTTTTTTCTGATTTGTGCATAAGAGACACTTGAATATATATATATATATATATATATATATATATATATATATATATATATATATTTTCACTCAAGGTGCTTCCAACTGTCTTAATGTTTTTTGTTTGGACCTCTTTGGAAGCCCTCTTCCCCACTACATTCAATATGGATAACAATGGATGCCTTATTAACAAGGCCTTACGTATATTATAAAAGGGGCTATAAATATTTATCTGTTCTGATATTCTGAAAGTTGTTTGTATGTTGACAATGACAAAATTAACTTCCTGTGTGTGCATATGATGCAGCTGCTGGAGAAGCACAAGACCATGGACAGTATGGTGGAGCTGTTGGAGGTTTACAAGGAGGAAGATGAGGCCTATGGAGGACTGCTGGAGGCCTCCACACAGCTGTACCAGTACCTGCTGCAGCCCTTCAGAGACATGAGGGAACTGGCAATGCTACGCAGACAGCAGATCAAGGTAACAATTTGCACCAGTAAAAGTTTACAGTTTAAGTGTAAATACATGTGTGCACATTAAGAGGCAGCTCCACAGAAGATGGCGAGGCGTCTTTCATATTTTTGGGTGGATTTGTCTCATATTTACAATTAGGTCCTTACAGAGTTTGAGCTTGAATCCGTTGACCAAATCCTCTTTGGCGTTCTACCAAGCCTCCTCAACTTTCTCCACTGACAAGTACACCGTATATATTCACATACAAATAGATGGCCAGCTGATTTCAGTAGGGAAAACAAAATTGTGTATACTTTTGGTAACTTCCAACCAGAAGAAAATAACAAATTTCATCAGATGCTATTGTGATTTTCTCTATCTTGTTCTGCCTGTTATCCCAAACACTTCACAGGAGCCGGGATGGATTGAGCAGTCAGAGTAGTTTATTCTGTAACAATGGGACACTCGTACAACCACAGTTGCTCAGCATGAATGCAAAGTTGGTCAGATGTTTGCTCCTGCTTGAACCACAGCATAGGATTCCCTTCCTACTGTGTTTTACTCTTATATTGTTGGAAAAAAAGACGTAATAATCTACACCTAAATTAGATTATTGTTGCCTTGTTTGAGAGTATTAATACTGGACCATTGAACTTCTAGCTGGGATGCACATTAAACACCAGGATCCAAGAGCCAGTTAACCATTTATTCAGGGAGGATAATGGGTGGAGGTTGAAGGATGGATAATGGATGACGATATGGATGTTGAATATGAATGAACAAATGAAAATATATTGCCATGCTTATCACGATTAAAATAAGAGGTACGTAGCCATCTTACATTATTAATGCATCAGCTTCTTAAGGGTGAAATAACATTCTCCATCCGGAACCTAATTATAACAAACATAAGTTAATACCATTTGACAAAATACACAATCACTTTCTTCTCAAAATTAACAGATTACCGTACTTACTCGGTCTGACTTTAGCTCACAGGTCAGTGGCCTATATTACACTGCTCCAGAACAATACCAGGATCTATTAAGAGGTGGATACACACATTAAATTAAGAAAGAGAATATGTTGAAATAACTCAAAGAACATAAACCATATGTTGTCTAAAACAAATTATCAAAATCATTGTGGAACAACTTACTAGGTTGGCAGCATGGGCTCAAACGAAGGGATTTGTACAAACAATTTTCTGGTGTGGCAGCATGGTCTCAGACTTTATCTAGCCTCCCCTTCTCTAAACTCCTCCCCTTGATGACTAAGGTGAATCTGCTCCCACTACCTGTCTCACAGGATTGACTGCAGGTTTTAGATTTTGAACAACTGTATTGTGATCATATAGTGGTACACTGTTAATATCAAAAGGGTTACAATAATATAAATAAGAAATAAAAACATTTTAATCTAGGCTATGGAAAAGTGAGTTACCGTCAACAGCAATTATTCATAATGACAAAAGTCAATAACTCCTATTGCCTTACCATAGTCTTCTTACAGTACATTATAAGAAACTTTCCTCATTCAAAAGAAAAAACATGGTTGGTAGTTTAACAGGAATTTAACCACACACATAAGTTATTTATTTACACTGTTACACTATGCTTAACTAGCATATGTGGGAAGCTAGCTACAATGCAAATGGGCCTAGATTCAGTGATGTATTTCTGTATTTCCCTACAGGCACTGACACGTATAACGGTCATAAAACACAATGGATGGTCAGAGGAAATTCTCATGTCTCTTGAAATAGAGTCTGCTCTTTGTGTGCATCAGTGTGTATGTGCATGTTTGACTGGGATGCATTATGAAAAATAAATTCTCATATATTTTCTGATAATATGCCTTAGGGTTAGTAAAGCAATGGGGTGGTGGTGAGATGTATCTTATAGCAAAGAGAAGGTGGAGGCTGATGAATGGATAAATGATGGAAAGGTGGAAATAATTATTGCAGTGCTGATGGCACATTTATATTTAGCTCGCTGACTCCCATCAGTAATAAAAAGACTTCAGTATCACATTACTACATAACATCCATCAATAAAGAAGCAAGCAGACACATATACAGTATATTTAGTACAAGCACAAAGCTTTTCCCAACCTTTGGTGGGAATGCCTTCCTGTCAGATTTTCCTTTTCCACAGTATCTGAAACGGTTGTGGGATGTGTCAGTTGGGAGTTGAGTCACATACTGTGAGCTGGAATGGAGCCTCATGGATCTCCAATTTCCTGCAGAGACATGAATAAGTCATGTTGTGTGTGGTCCTATAGGTGCAGGTACAGGATGATGCTGATACGGTGCTGACACTGGGATCTTTTTTTTTTTTTCAAATTGACTTGACTTGATCATCAGGCATGCAGCAGAAATGGAAAGATGGAGGGCAGAGTTAGATAACGTTTCCGTTAAGGTGTGGCTGAATAATTGTTCTTAATTCCAGTTTTACTTGGGAGGTGAGACACCTTAGGTGTCTGCTAAAAACAAGAACGTAAGCAGGGTGTTATGTCCTTCGTTAAGATGGCGGAATTATTATAACAGCAAAGGGAAATAATTCAATTTAAGTGTGAAGTAATAAAGATTATCTATACGACATTCTGAACATTAATATAGCAGCAAACAACTACTTAAAATCTGATTCCTACATGATAAACTCCTTTGTATTTGGTTTGCATAATTGAACAATATATTATTTTGCTGAGTTAACTATGTATGACATGATGAGATATGATATAGTGCTACTGATTGTTACTGCCTATTTATTAGCTCATTTACTGAGTGGATGTTCTAGTACGTCCTTTATTTCCCACCTTGCATACTGAACATGCAACTCTCACTTTCATCTTGGAAATTTATGACCAACTTTGACCCACTATATTGGTAACAGGTCAAAGTTGACAGTCAACTCAGATCATTTGTTCACTGCACAGTTCTTTTTGCCACCGCCTGCTCTTTCCCTTTCTGCTGTCACACTGTTTGGTTTTTACTGCAGTCTCTTTAAAACATCAGCTCAGTGGATCCTAGAGAGGCTTAGCCAGATAAGAGGACAAAGTACATGAAAAACTTGCAGGTCCCACCGAGATTTGAACTCGGATCGCTGGATTCAGAGTCCAGAGTGCTAACCATTACACCATGGCACCTCCTGTGAGCAAATACAGAAGTAGGGGGGATAGAAAGTTGAACTTGTTCTTCCGGGTCTATTTATAGCTTGTAGTTTCTGCAGCTGAGGCACAGCAAGGCCTTCTGTTGCTCTTCTTCATCTGAATTGCCTTAGTCAAATTGCCTTTTCAAATAAATCTACAAATCTAATAGTGAAAAAGTATTATGTGATATAAGGAGAGAGGGAAGACTCTATATAATACATAATAATCTATATAAAGCTGTATTGTGTCAGCTGAAAAACAGTCACTGTATATAAAAATGAATGATGTTCAATTGACAAATTACAAAGATGGTCATTGAATACAAAGAAAGGAGAAAGGGGATTCTGCTCTTTCAGACAATAAGATGAAATGTTGATGACAAACTTTAAGATTAACAAAGAAAATATGATAAGTATTGATATTGACAACCTGCCTCTATGTGTCAGACCTGTGATAGTCTGGGTCAGGGTGTACCCCGCCTGCACCCAATGTCTGCTGGGATGGGCTCCAGCCTCCCCGCAGTCCTGAGTAAGATAAGCGGTTACAGATAATTGATGGATGGATGGATGATATTGACAACAATCATGAATCCCACGCTTATAAATGAGGTAGCATATTGATGGAGAGTAGCATCAGCCTTGCCAGTTTTTGAATCTTGTGCATTCACAAGGGCAAAACAAGGCCAAACAGTATATCTTAATAGCTGATAGATGTTTTTTAAAGTTCATTTTTAGATGGTAGGTTTTAATGGAAAAGGTTGCTCACTAACATATACAGTACCACAAATCATCAGATGTAAAGCCAACAGGTCTAAAATTACACTATGTGTAGCAAGGCAGAAAAAAATCAAATCCAAGGAATGAGCACCGGCAACAGGACAGCAGGAAGTTGCAGTGGTAAATGATACTGGTGCACTGCTGAGTAGTGCAGTGTGAGCTGAGGTGCAGCGAGGTTACTTGGGGTCAGACATGGATGCAGCTCTGTAACCTTTGCTGCTTACTTTCCTCCTTTGTGCTGCACAGGCGCCTTTTGTTTTCCTCTGTGACATACTTTTTCAGATTTTTGCTCCGTGTTGATCAGTGAGGAATTTTGTCCGCGTAAATATTACAGGTTTTAATTGGTTGTTTATGTGTTTATAAATGGTGAAATTATTATTATATCAAATGGTAAAAATACTGCATAATGTCAGTGCTTCCATGTGTGGGAGTGTGGCTCCCTCTCCAGGCCTGTTTTCTCCGGTGAAACCATTGAGATAGAACGCATATTTCTAGTTTATCCTGTTCCTCATAGCATGCAGCCAGTTAAGTCAGACAACATTTCTAGTCAACATGTGTAGGGGAGATGAACTGTACTGTCATGTAAACCACCACCTAATGACTCCTATGTATTATTAGGAAAAACATTTCTATCACTGTTTTTTTTTCTCTTTTTTTCCTCATCAAGCCCATTTACTCTTGCCACTTTGTGGCAGTAATGTGTGACATTTTGGGTTCAAACCACCTGTGAATCTCAAATGAAGCAGTATACAGCATCTTCTGGGTATGGACTTTTATGAATGTGCCTCTAACTGCCCGGTATTAGTGAGACTGCATCGGCTCTATTGTGCCACCTCAGATGAAACCATTTGTATACCATGATCTCCATATAATATATACTGTATGACAGGGTGTACATATATTTTTAGTTTTTTAGAATTTATTTTTATTTTTTCACAGGATAAATCATTTTCATACTCCCTCACCGAGCCCGGTCGTTGTAACAAATATGTCTTCATCCTCTCATAACAGATTTCCATGGAGAATGACTACTTGGGTCCAAGGCGGATTGAAGCTCTAAAAAAGGAGGACTTTGATTGGCAGAAGAAAGCTAAGGAGGCGGTCCTCAACATCCAGGAGTTTACTATCAAATACTTTGAGATCACTGCCAGAGCTCAGAAAGGTACAGTATGCCATCACTGTCACTGCCAATGTCAAGTCAATAAAGCAGCAGAGGAATGACTTTGAATAATCACACATACACACACACACACACACACACACACACACACACACACACACACACACACACACACACACACACACACACACACACACACACACACACAGCAGTGGCATTGACCTGCTATTGACCTGTGTGTGGTTGTGAACGCCAGGGCTAATGTGATTTGGTATTAATGAGGCAGTGCAGACAGCCATGGTTTGACAGGGACAGGAGGAAACAAGGACAACCTATTGATCAAACCGCTCTGCCAGCAGATTGTCTCTGTGCAGGGTTACTCCACAACGTGATCCTGCTTATCCCAGTTTTTCTCCGCTACTGACTGGTCCATTTATGATCCGACACTTATTAGATCAAAAATCAGATAAGTGAGTGGCTTCAAGTGAAAGAAGCTGTAATGTACAAATGTGGCCAATAGATGTCTCCCTCTACATTACTGTAATAAAGCTTTACTCCTGTGAGACATTAGTCATCATATTAAGAAAAGAAAGTGTGGGTGAAATGCCCACTCACGTTGTCTGAGGAGAACTTGATCGTGTTGGTGACTCACTTTCACGTGAGAACACGTCACCATTAACTGTGTGGAGGTGTCACTCAGCCGCCTGTGCGTTGCTCTTTGTTTGTCTGTGTAGGGGTGTATGAGCGTATGAAGGTGGACCAGCGTAAGTTTGGTAAATCTTCATGGACGGCAGCAGTGGAGCGCATGGAGACACTCCGCTACTCTGTCGCCAAGGAAACTCTGCAGCTCCAGAGAGCCAGGGAGATCTGTCTGGAGCAGAGGAAACACACACTTCGAGAAGAGGTGTGGTAATAACACTCAGCACCATAAAAAAAAACACATATGCACAGACATAAACAAACAACCACAGTTTTGTTGTGTGAATTTCGTCTTGTCCCCTCAGATGCAGAGTCTGTGTAGCACTGAGGACGCCATGGCCCTCTTAGACCACATGGAGACACAGTACTATGAGCGCCAGCTCCAACTGTACGACATCCAGGCTGACATACTACAGTGTGAGGAGCTGCTCCTCACCGCTCAACTAGACAGCATTCGCAGACAGATTTCAGGTATTTGGGCTGAATTTACTGGCTACTTTTGGATACATTTGGCTTACAGGATAAGCCCAATGAGATGCATTATCTCATTTTTAAAGACAAGACACAAACTGTTCTGGACTGTTAGCTGTGATTGAACCTGCTACAAGTACATTACTGGTGTGTAGTGTCTGTCATACACATGAAAGACCTGTACCTGTGTCCACACAAGTCTATATATTTATGTACATGTTTTTCAGAGCTTCAGGATGAGGTGGTATACTATGACACCTTTGAAAGTGCAGATGATATAAAAGAGAATGATACTGCAGACCGGGAAGAGCTGCGCAGACTTCAGGTCAGCGCTCGACAGCTGGAGGCAAGAAGGGGGCGCATTACTGCCAAGCGCTCCTATCTGAGGAACAAAAAGGTGTGTACACCTTACTCACATTCACACTTACTTTCATTCCTGAAGTGTATCTTGGATTCTACATACTGTTAGTGCATACTATTCAATATACAGAACGGAGTGTGTTTAGCATTTTGTTTGATTGGGCTTCATATCCGAGCGGAAATGACCCTGTTTTGCTCTTCTGCTTATACCAGAAACAGCTAGAAATATGCACTGGAATTGGAATTGGCACGTATGTATGAGGCTGTTTGGATCAGTGTGTTGATGTTTGTTTTCCTCCCGCCTTTCTGCAGGAGATCTGTGTAACCAACCACACTCAGAAACAGCAAAAACGTCAAACCATCCACAAGGACTCTATATCCCACCAGGTCTTACAGGTAGATGCTTTTTATATAATGAAGTAACTTTGTACCTGCAAAGCATCGTCAGTAACTCTCTCCTCCATTAAATCTCCATATTTTTCAGCTGAACAATGAAGAAGAGGAAGACGAGGAGAAGAAGAACAGCAGAGTTAGTCAGGAGAGGCAGAGAACTCTGGACAGACTACGCACTTTCAAGCAAGTATGTGCCCTCCTATTAATATATATATCTCAACTTTTTTCATTTTTTTCTTACTGATTGACACCATCTATGTTTTTCTGTAGCGGTACCCAGGTCAGGTGATTCTGAAGTCCATTCGACTGCGCGTGGCCCACACCAGGAGAAGAGAGCGTGGAAGGAGTGAGAGGGATGAGCGTGTGGACTGTGTCCAGGTGCAGGGCCACCCGCTGTGTCTCAGTACCAGTGTGCAGACGGACCCCAGCTCCACGCTCACCACTCAGCCCGTCACGGTGCTCACAGCATCCCTTCCTCCTCTGCCTGTGCCCAGTCCCGCAGATTCCTCCTGCTCTCCCTGCTCCCTGTCCTCACTACTGGCATCTCCCATGTCCCCTCCTCCTCCACCTCCCCCTCCACCTCCCCTGCCAATAAAAGAGGAGCTGTCGCCTTCTGAGAGCCCAGGTCGACACAGGCAGGAGGTTGTGGGGAAGAATGCAGCAGCAGAGCTCTCCCTCTCCCCGCTCGGTCCATTTGTCCCTCGCTTCTTTGACAGCAGCCAACTGTTGAGCGCCCGCAAAAAGCTGAGGAAGACTCCCGAGTTTGACTCCCACAGCACAAGAGGTACTGGAACCATTTAGTACCATAGTAGGCTCTATTAGATTAGCAAGTCGCAGTAGCCAATCACAGTTTGTCTGCCTCTTCTCTTCCTGTATGCAGTGAGCTCGCCCATGGATGAGGTGCTGGCCTCCCTGAAGAGAGGCACCTTCCACCTGAGGAAGGTCGACAAGCGGTCCCTGCCTACTTCCACGGATGATGAAGACCCCAACAACATCCTGTGTCAGATTCGCAAGGGGGTCAAACTGAGGCGCGTTCCCAGGAAAGAGAGAAAGGACCAGGGAGAGCTCCCGGCCTCCACCGACCCCCTGACCAGGAGCATCCATGAGGCGCTGCGCCGCATAAAGGAGGCCTCACCAGACTCTGACTCGGATGACGACGGGCTGAGCAGCCATGATTGGGAAAGCTAGGGTTTGACGCTCAGACACAAAGAATAACACGCACACAGATGCCTGCACCCTCTGGCACTGCACGCACTGTACTGTACTGCACTTTTAAGTGCTGCGTTGTACTGTACACACACACGCACAAATACATACACACAGTTACTCATTCACTCACATTCAAGCACACAGCCCAGTCACACATGTACCTAGTGACTATACCAAGGCCTGAGTCTTACTGAATATCACCCAACTCACCAAACGCTCCAAAGGTCTATGGTCAACCTGTTCATTTGTTTTTCACATTACATTCACCATCATGAAGGACATCATTTGTGTTTTTATTTCTGCTGTATTCCTGTAATCAGATTGTAATGTTGAAATGCTCTGCACTGGCCTCTTGTGGCTACATTAACATTCAGAAACAGCACATTTTACACCAACACACTGCACTGACAGTTATTTGTGAAACTAAAAACCTCATAAGGAAAGCTATTAGTGCTGTGAGGTAAGTGATTTTATCCACTAACCCCAAAGCATTAGAAATGAGAGACTGTACCTGTAACCCAGATAGGTAATGTGTACGGTCGATGATTTGGGGTCATGTGGGAGATTGAAAAACAAAAAGAAGTTCCCACTGAGATTTGAACTGGATTTACTGTCCAGATTGTAAACCTTGACACCAACTCTTCTGCTGATGCTCTCTTCTATTTTTACTCAACCAGTGTACTATGACTGAACCACACTACTGTATGCTGCATAGCTGGTTTTGTCCTGTCACATGTGGGTGTGTTAGTGTCCAACAGGACCACTGCTTGTCTAGTCGGACACTGCAGAAAGACTGTAAATCCGTTAGTCTGTCGCACCAGATTCGCGCCCCTCCCCCACTCTCGTCCTCTTCCGACCTTCACCACCCCCCAACTCTCACCATCTCTCTGGGTGAGGGAATATGTATCGACCCATCTGTTCGACCGCAGCATATGGCCAGCCTGGTGGGAGATATGGAGAGTCACAGTAGGTTTATCATTTGGTGCCGAAACAACATCTCTGAGCAGAAGCCTGCCAACTAGAGTGGGAGAGGATTAGATGAAGGGTCACCTGCAGAGCGACAGAGTTTCTTTAGCGGGGTGGAGGTCATGGTTAGTGTCAGTCATCTTATGTAAAGCGTGGGCATATGTGGTTGGTGATTCCCGATCTTCATACGTGGGATAGTCGCAGAGCTGTGAAACCGGTCGTGCTCGTTTTAATGATGGATGGTTAGTGGGAGGCTGGATTCTCTCAGCGCTGTAGGGAGTGAGGGAGTCGTGATGGATGTGGTTTCTCCTGCTATCTTATTCACGTTCTCTCCTTCCCTCTATTGCATCTTTTCTAATTTCTTTCGCTGCACTCAGTGGGCAGAAGCACACAGTAGGAGGCCTGTTACTCACAGTGCTGGAAGTGAAAACATGCTCATGGACTCACACACTAAACTCACAGCCAACATGTGCAGAAACATTTTAGTGGCAAAGTGAGTCCACAGCCTCTACTCATAATTCTTTTTTTATGGTTTCAGCACTTTCATGATACATAGTACAAACTCTGAATCACTTTATCTGTACAGTAAAAACTTTTTTTGAATCAGTGGTGAAACATTATATCTGTAGTAAGTTTAAAAGCACTGAACATGTGGAACTGGACCCACAGAGGTGTGATGGAAGGACGGACCAGTGGGACGCTTAGCAGCAGAGGAATTCACGCTAACATACATGTTAACATGAAGCAAAGAGATAAGCTCTGAGACTGAAACAGCCTCAGCGTGCACCGTCTGAAACATTTGTGCTTTTTCTCTTGTTCTTGTTTTGAGAGCCATTCACGGATTTATCACGGAGCAGGCACTGATGTAGATTGAACAGGCATGGATGTATTATGTAACATTATACAGCATGAAAATAACTCAGTGCTAAAGAGAGTTCATTATTTACCTGAGGCACTTTTACATGTCTTCTGTCACTGTCAGCACAATGTCCGTCCATGGTACCCTCATCATGTAACATGAGACAGATATCTAACCCTGACCTGACTCTTAACTTCAACTTAATCCAGACCTTACCTGACTTGATGTCACTGAAACTGATCAGGGCTTCCCAAACATGTTAATGCTAAGGTTTACGTTGCTCCACTAAACAATGACCAGCAATGTGCTCAAAACTTTTGGGAAACTGGGCTTAGAATGTGACACCTTTGCCATGAATCGACTATCTATCACCTGACCGACCTTACAAACACACGCTTATGTGTTTTACACTGATCTTTATCTATAAATAACCTTAACACAGCTTGTTTGTCAGCTAATTGTCATTTTACATTTCATTCCACTGCTTCGTTTGTATCCTGTTTTTTTTCTCCAAAGCATTTCCAGCCAAACCTTGTTGCGATGTGTTTGCTTCTGAACATTTCCTATGTAGACCTGTAATTCACACAGGCTAATTAAGCCAGTCAGACACATGAGAAGTGCAATATCAATATAGAGAAATACAAGAAAAGGGATGAAACAAGTTCAGATTGATTGCCTAAAACAATGAACTTATTAAATGTTGCAGTTGTTTTTACACAGTAGTGTATAAACACACTGTTCCAAGAATACCTTTTTGCCTTTAGTCCTGTCGTTTTCATTTATTCAAACCTTTTCCTTTATATACAACCTTGCCCCTGCATTTGAATAAAACCTTGTGAAGCAAATTCTGAGATTGTCTGTTTCACTGTTGAATAATTTTGTTAATAATGTGTTTTCTTAAGAACAGAACAAAAGCCATTTGCACACACTGAATTCTGTCGTCACTGTATTTGAATATAAAACATAGCATTTTTCTCAGTTCACAGAGGTGTGTTCTCAGCCTGGTGGGGCCGTCTTTGTTTGAATTCAACAAAGGATTTAGTTTGGCTGAAGCACCAACAGGTGTGTCTCCTGATCGTTTTTCACCAGCATTTGTATATCCTTTCACCTGTAAACACACACAAGTCTCACCAATCTACGAACATCATTAGCCTGAGGTACCTCTTTAATATCATGAGTTCAAAATTATTTTAAATAGTCAAAAATATTGCCAGTCTTCTCATACCTCTAAATACAATAATAATACCTACATTTAAATACCATAAGTTACAAAACAGGAGAATGAAAAGCTTCTTATCCACTACTGTACAAAGGCATTCATTAACAATAGCATTAATATCAAGGTATTCCATCTCTGTCATTCGACTGTCAAAGTTAAACCAGAAAGAAATAAAATTGGGTAACTTCCTTTACATGGGTCTTATTCCAGTGTATTAACCTGTGTGACTAACTACAATATTTTAAGTACAGAATTATGCTGTGCTATTTAATGCAAATCTCTTGATATATAATGTAGTTACAACAGTGTAATAACATAGTGCAAACAGGGTGCTCAATCGAAAGGTAACACAAGCAGCATTTCATGTGAGAATATAGCTTTTTAGAAATGTTATGATTTTAAAGAAAGAGATTTTTGGGATTTTACCGGTACAGGAGCTGCTTCAGAAGTGTATGTTTTGGTACAGGACGTTTAACACTATGTGTTTACATTGTGTTGTTACGCATTTTTAATATATATTGAAGAGGTTTTCATTGTTTACCTACAGACTAGATGCTCTATAGTAACTATGCGATACTATTCCGTGGGTTAATACACAACAATAAGCCACTGCAGGGCGTTACTGCATTTGAGCTATCCATCCATTCATTTACAATGCCATGAGTAGAAAGTTGTCTTATACAGTTCTATAATTATATCATCAGTGTTATATCCTGTGTAAAAAAGAATAGAAACTGAGTACAGTTCTGTATTCACCCGTGAGGAGTGAAAATCTGTGGCCAGCTTCACTGAGGGTGGAGATTTACGAACACGTAGATGACACTCTGTAAGCCCTTCGCGATGCACTACTTCGACCAGACAGGGCTGCCACACAGGTTCGCGGTCAACAGTAGTTCACTTTCTGTCGGACAGGGGGGGGATCAGCTGAGTTGCATTTGACCTATCTGCATGAGTCCACTGAGTAGAGTACCTGATAGAGTTGGATAGAGGTGTCGTATAGAGCCTGTCTGGTATTGCTCAGTGTGTGTGTGTGTGTATGTGTGTGTGTGTGTGTGTGTGTGGGCCTTGATGTCCAAAAACAGGGTCTTTCTCTCACAGCACAAATCACACATACACACACACACACACACACATATTATATACAAACATGTGTCCACGCATATGTGCTTTGAAGGCACACGTTATATGTCGAAGGTCAGGCCTTGTTCGGGAACACACACCACACTGAGTTTGGCAGGAAGACAGGTCAGGTGTCTGTGGCGGTGGAAGCAGTCTGGATACACAGATTCTCATGTCGAATCTAACACGGGCACACGCCCTCTAAAATTTCTGTGTGGCAAGAACAATGCCTCTGGAAGATTCGATACTCATCTATCATGTGGGGTTTCAAATAGGGTGTGGATATATAGCAGTCACTCTGGGTAAGTAAACCGAACTTCATTTCCCAGCAGCCCTGTGTGTCCTGGCCAATAGGTAAGACTGACTGGATTTGTTGAGAGCCGTCCTTTAATTCTCTGTTTCCAGTGACACTCCGCTGGCAGCCCGAACTCAAACATGGGACTCTGTTTCTCTGTACAGTAAGTCACTTTGGATCAAAGCATCTGCTAGTTAGAGGACAATATTTTGGGGGGATTTGGCAGCTTTGGCGCAGTTCTCTGAGTCTTAACAGCAATTATTTCCACATGACTTTCAACATTCCCCTTCGGGGGGCAGTTTAGAGAGGAAGAAAAGGGGTGTGTGTGTGTGTGATGCTGCAAGCTGTGGTGCAGCTCTCCCGGTCAAACAGCAGATGGCACTGAGGCACAGATCTTAAGTTAACTCTTTGAGAGTGTGTGGGTGGGTTGGTGGGTTTTGGGGGGGCAGTTGCAGTGTGCCACAACAGGCATCTCTACGTCTGGAGAGATCAATCCAACCGAGGTTACGCCTACACCAGCCGATCAGAAGGCAAGATGAGGTAGTCCCTGCGTTGTCTTGAACTACAGGAGTGCCTGCGGTTGGTTGGATCTTGATGCCTGCAGGGTAAATGTGGGGTGTTAGCTGCCCTTTTTGAGCAAAATCAGAATTGGGGCAGTGTAGTGTCTCAGTTTTAATGTGTGGGTGGAGTAGGAGGAAGGTAGGGCATGTTGGGTAGAATCGGTGTGGCTGTCAGGGTGTAAATTATCATATGGCTCTGTCTGTGAAGATTAGGCAGCTCCGTCTCTAGCTGGCCTCCTCTATGAGCCGAGCCAAGGTGTCTCTGAGCTCCGTCAGCTCAAAGATCTTGCCGTCCAGCAGCTCCAGCAGCGTCCGCAGGCTTTTCCTGAAATTCTCCTGCTCCTCCTGGTTCTCCTCCAGCCGCTGCTCGGCCCCTTGCAGCTGCTCCTCCAGCACCCGACCGCGCAGCTCCGTCTCCTTGAAAAGGAGACACGGCGTTGTTGGCAGGTTTGTGTCATTAGGAGGTAAATAATGACAGAGGACATGCTGATACTTTGGGGAGCAGCTATATATGTAATGCCTCTTTGTATCACTCACCTCGAGTTTCTGGGTAAGGGTGTCTTTCTGCTCCATCAGGTCATTCATGTTTTCCAATTCCTCTTTCAACTTTTCCATTTCCTGGAGGTCATAAAAACAGATTAAAAGGCTGTGTAGCATGAATGTAGGGTGTTGTTGCATGGGCCTTTCACACACACATGCACACCCACCTCTTCTTTATCCCTTAGTGTGTTCTCCAGTTCCTCTATGGTTTGGTTGAGTTCAGTCTTCTGGGATTTGATCACTGGGGTTTGGTTGCTCTGGCACTCAAGCTCCGTCACCTAAAAGGACCAGATGGAGATCACAATTTAGATTCACGGAGAGAGATGGACACAACAGAATCATGACCTATCTTTTATTTCCAGACTACCTCTTCTTTACTCTCCCTCACGCCAACAATCATCTCCCCTCTCTGTTTTTTCTCCCATCCTCTCATCTCGACTTCACACCATTCCTTCCGAATGATCCCCCCTATTTGATTTGATTCAATTAATCACACATGAAAACAAGCAAGCATTTCTGTGCCCCATCCCTCACCCGTTTGTGTAGTCTCTCGGCCTCCTCCTGGTAGGCAGCCAGTTGCTGTTTCCACTGTTTGACGTTGGCTGTGGACTCCAGCAGAGCTGCCGTTAGCTTGGCATTGTTCCCCTTTAGTGCCTCCAGCTCAGCCTCCCAGTGTTTTGTCATGGCGGGGCTGCAGAAAATAGGGATGTTCATACTGTCAGTTTACCAAAACAGCAGTGACATAAAATGATACCTGCTCATGTTTTCATGCTATGGATATAAGATGAGTATATCTGAAAATGCATGATGTCTGGTTCTGGAAAATCAAGTTGTGAATGTTATTTTTTTTCACATCATAACAGAACCGTTATTGTTTGTAAGCATCCATCCATCCATCCATCCATGATTATGAGACAACGGGCCCCACCCCTCCGTCATAGGATCAAGACATCCAGTCTGAAAGAGTCTCTTCCTAGTGGTTTTACGTCTCTTTGTCAGCATTTTAAGTCTCTTAATGGATGTTTTCAGTCTCTTTGTGGTCATTTTGCATTTATTTGTAGTCATTTTGCATCTATTTGTGGTTGTTTTGAGTCTCTTAGTGGATCTTTTGAGTTACTTAGTGGTCATTTTGTGTCTCTTAGTGGATGTTTTCAGTCTCTTTGTGGTCATTTTGTGTCTCTTAGTGGATGTTTTCAGTCTCGGTGGTCCTTTGAGTTTCTTTGTAGTCATTTTGAGTTTCTTAGTGGTCATTTTGAGTCAGGTGAGGCCCAGGGCTTCACAACCCCTTGGGCCCCTGGGTTTGTGCTTGTGAAGTCCATTCAAAAATTCATGCTTGCTTCCAT